>NW_026974932.1:300000-448946 GCF_030014295.1 Loxodonta africana | reverse complement strand
ATAGAGAGATAGTATTCGGCTTGCTTTTTTTCCTGGTAGGATAGGGCCCTGACGGAGAAGGCAGGATTACGTGTGCAGGAAAGGTGTGTGTTGAGAGGGTGACGACGTTGAGACCACGTTGGGATCTTTAGTCCCAGGAAAGGGCCCCTGGCGGGTGTGGGTCAATGTTCTCTACCCATCCCCTTGGCGGGGGGAGGTTTTCACCATACAAAGCAGCAGCGCAATTATTCGTCGCCGGAGAGGTTGCATCTGCCCACAAGCTCCCCCTGGCCAGGGTCCGCCCCTACTGTATTGCGCGTGTCAGTCAACAGAAGCTAAGACCTTCCAGAGAGACTACCTGCTATTCTGTCCCACGGGGAAGCAGTACAGCCAGAAGCCTCCCCCGTTCCATCTCTAGGCTCTCTCTCAGGCCCCTCATACTTGTGATGTGTCTCAGGGTAGAATGAAGAGATTCCTCTGAGTGAACACATACGTGAGAGGCCACAGATGCTGAGGAAGGGCGCCTTGCCTAGTGATATCCTAGCGTAAGTGGAAAAGAGGTACCTGCCTGCTGTCCCAGTGTGTCGAACGTGTTCACATCAGGGGTTGCCTACTGTGAAGTTATTCCCTGGGTGCCCTGGATTTTGTGGCCAAAGACGCAAGGGGCCGTTGTCTGTCCATGGTAAAATGGAGGGCTCTGCGGAACTGGCCGGTTAGGCTGGACCTCTCCTATTGGCTGAGTGTTTGTGACTCGTCCCCGTCCGAAGTTCCGCCCAGCCTTCCGGTGGCTGTCACCATAGTGATTGGGAAAGAAGCCTTAGGCCCCACACTCAGCCCTCACCTGGCCTACCTGGCCTCTTTCCCCTCATCTAGACCGCTGTGTGGATGAAAGAAAGGATGTCGGCCAGTGAGCACGTGTCCTGATTTCCTTGGAAGGATTAGGTTCCTTGCCTGGGCAGAAGACAGCCAAGGTCAGCCTGAGCCTAGACACCTAGTGACCTGTGACACTGCAGCCAGTGATAGATGTTGATGTCCACGCTCAGGTATCCGCAGGTGGCGGATTCAGTGTGGTGGGAAGAGAAGTGGAAGTAGAGATGACACACTCACGAGGGCACAGGCCAAAGGTCAGGGAAAATAGCTGAGGTCGTGGAGCTCTAGCGGAGCCAGTCTAGGGCCCAGGCCTCCTGCTGTACGAGGCAAAGAGGTGATCCATATGCCGCCATCCGTAGATTCTGGACGGCTGGGGCCCTGGATGCCCGGATTTCGGCCTCGTCTACCGAGAAGTGACGCACATGCAGTGTGCCACCGGAGGCTGTGGAGCAGCAGAGGGCAAATCTTGAAAATGGGGGCTTCAGTTGACTTGGCCTGTGCTCTCCTTTGGCTGAGTGACATCGTGTGTTTCCTAGCAGGTGAAGACATTCGTGGAGAGAGGCGGTTTCCATGCGTGCAGGCAAAGTGTGTGCTGAGATGATGAGTTGCAGGGGAGACCAGGGTGGACTCTCCAGACCCAGAATAGGCCTCTGGCAGGTATGTGTCAATGTTTTCTGCCCATGGCACTCAGCGGTTATTTGCATAGAATGTTAGGAGCGGAATTAGTAGTCTCCGGAGAGGCTGCCACTTGTCAGCGAGCTTCACCTGGCCAGGTCCCACGGTGATGTCAAGCTTCACCTGGCCAGGTCCGCCCGTGATGTAGCTCCCCAATCAATCACTACTCTCTAGACCTTCCAGATAGACTCCCAGAACTTCTCTCCCCATGGGCAAGCAGTAGAGCCAGAGGCCTTCCCCCTTTGCTCTTTGGTCTCTAGGCCCTCTGTCAGGCACTCCAAGGTGTGAAGTGACAAGGGGGAGAAGGAAGAGATTTCAGAGAACGAAGACAAGCAGAGAGAGAGAGAGAGAGGCAAGAGATGCTGAGTGGGATGCCTTGCCTACTGATATCCTCAGGAAAGTGGGAAAGAGGTACCTGGCGTGCTCTGCCAATGCCCTGAAGCAGTCCGCACCAGGGGCTCCCTTGTGCCTGCGTAGCCTTCCCGGGGCGTGCTCAAATCCTGTGGCCACTAGGGGTCATAGGTCCCAATGGAGGGCCCTGTGTCATCTGCCTGGCGGGCCGGATCTCTGCCATTGGCTCAGTCTTGTCACCAGGCCCATCCCAAGCTCCGCCCACTCTTGCGGTGGGGGGACTGTCTCTATGGTGATGGCAAAGAAGCCTCAGCCCCGCCCACCTGGCCTTCACTTCACCTACCTGGCCCTCTGACCCTCACTCAGACTCTGTGTTGATAAAAATCAATGTCCGCCAGTGCCCAGGTGTCAGCATCTGGGATAAAGGATTCGGGACCTTGCCTGGGGCAGAAGGCAGCCTAGGTCAGCGGGTAGCTGGAAGTCTAGTGACTTGTGACACTGCTGCCAGTGACAAATGGTGACTCCCACACTCACATATCCCCTGGTGGCAGAATGCTAGTGATGGGTGGAGAAACATCGCTCCGGAGCACACGTTTAATGGGGCACCAGCCAAAGCAAAGGCCAGGGCCAGTAGTGGACGTCGTGGAGCTGAATGGCGAGCCAGTGAAGGGCCCAAGGATCCCTCCTGTATGTGGCGAACAGGTCATCCGTGTCCCCACGTCCATCAACCATTGCACTGCTGGGGCCCAGGCTGCCAGGATTTCGGCCTTGCCTTCGGAGCCCGGCCACATAGGCAGCCTTGCACCGGAGGCGGGGGACGTGTAGACAGCAAAAATTTGGAAACTGGCAGTGTTTCCTCGATTTCCCTGGCATCGGCCTCTTTGAGCGGCTTGCTTTTTTCCTGGTAGGATAGGGCCCTGACGGAGAAAGGCAGGATTACGTGTGCAGGAAAGGTGTGTGTTGAGAGGGTGACGACGTTGAGACCACGTTGGGATCTTTAGTCCAGGAAAGGCCCCTGGCGGGTGTGGGTCAATGTTCTCTACCGCCCATCCCCCTTGGCGGGGGGAGGTTTTCACCATACAAAGCAGCAGCGCAATTATTCGTCGCCGGAGAGGTTGCATCTGCCCACAAGCTCCCCCTGGCCAGGGTCCGCCCCTACTGTATTGCGCGTGTCAGTCAACAGAAGCTAAGACCTTCCAGAGAGACTACCTGCTATTCTGTCCCCACGGGAAGCAGTACAGCCAGAAGCCTCCCCGTTCCATCTCTAGGCTCTCTCTCAGGCCCCTCATACTTGTGATGTGTCTCAGGGGTAGAATGAAGAGATTCCTCTGAGTGAACACATACGTGAGAGGCCAGAGATGCTGAGGAAGGGCGCCTTGCCTAGTGATATCCTAGCGTAAGTGGAAAAGAGGGTACCTGCCTGCTGTCCAGTGTGTCGAACGTGTTCACATCAGGGGTTGCCTACTGTGAAGTTATTCCCTGGGTGCCCTGGATTTGTGGCCAAAGACGCAAGGGGCCGTTGTCTGTCCATGGGTAAAATGGAGGGCTCTGCGGAACTGGCCGGTTAGGCTGGACCTCTCCTATTGGCTGAGTGTTTGTGACTCGTCCCCGTCCGAAGTTCCGCCCAGCCTTCCGGTGGCTGTCACCATGGTGATTGGGAAGAAGCCTTAGGCCCCACACTCAGCCCTCACCTGGCCTACCTGGCCTCTTTCCCCTCATCTAGACCGCTGCGTGGATGAAAGTAAGGATGTCGGCCAGTGAGCACGTGTCCTCATTTCCTTGGAAGGATTAGGTTCCTTGCCTGGGCAGAAGACAGCCAAGGTCAGCCTGAGCCTAGACACCTAGTGACCTGTGACACTGCAGCCAGTGATAGATGTTGATGTCCACGCTCAGGTATCCGCAGGTGGCGGATTCAGTGTGGTGGAAGAGAAGTGGAAGTAGAGATGACACAATCACGAGGGCACAGGCCAAAGGTCAGGGAAAATAGCTGAGGTCGTGGAGCTCTAGCGGAGCCAGTCTAGGGCCCAGGCCTCCCTGCTGTACGAGGCAAAGAGGTGATCCATATGCCGCCATCCGTAGATTCTGGACGGCTGGGGCCCTGGATGCCCGGATTTCGGCCTCGTCTACCGAGAAGTGACGCACATGCAGTGTGCCACCGGAGGCTGTGGAGCAGCAGAGGGCAAAATCTGAAAATGGGGGCTTCAGTTGACTTGGCCCTGTGCTCTCCTTTGGCTGAGTGACATCGTGTGTTTCCTAGCAGGTGAAGACATTCGTGGAGAGAGGCGGTTCCATGCGTGCAGGCAAAGTGTGTGCTGAGATGATGAGTTGCAGGGGAGACCAGGGTGGACTCTCCAGACCCAGAATAGGCCTCTGGCAGGTATGTGTCAATGTTTTCTGCCCATGGCACTCAGCCGGTTATTTGCATAGAATGTTAGGAGCGGAATTAGTAGTCTCCGGAGAGGCTGCCACTTGTCAGCGAGCTTCACCTGGCCAGGTCCCACGGTGATGTCAAGCTTCACCTGGCCAGGTCCGCCCGTGATGTAGCTCCCCAATCAATCACTACTCTCTAGACCTTCCAGATAGACTCCCAGAACTTCTGTCCCCATGGGGCAAGTAGTAGAGCCAGAGGCCTTCCCCCTTTGCTCTTTGGTCTCTAGGCCCTCTGTCAGGCACTCCAAGGTGTGAAGTGACAAGGGGGAGAAGGAAGAGATTTCAGAGAACGAAGACAAGCAGAGAGAGAGAGAGAGAGGCAAGAGATGCTGAGTGGGGATGCCTTGCCTACTGATATCCTCAGGAAAGTGGGAAAGAGGTACCTGGCGTGCTCTGCCAATGCCCTGAAGCAGTCCGCACCAGGGGCTCCCTTGTGCCTGCGTAGCCTTTCCCGGGGCGTGCTCAAATCCTGTGGCCACTAGGGGTCATAGGTCACAATGGAGGGCCCTGTGTCATCTGCCTGGCGGGCCGGATCTCTGCCATTGGCTCAGTCTTGTCACCAGGCCATCCCAAGCTCCGCCCACTCTTGCGGTGGGGGGACTGTCTCTATGGTGATGGCAAAGAAGCCTCAGCCCCCGCCCACCTGGCCTTCACTTCACCTACCTGGCCCTCTGACCCTCACTCAGACCTCTGTGTTGATAAAAATCAATGTCCGCCAGTGCCCAGGTGTCAGCATCTGGGATAAAGGATTCGGGACCTTGCCTGGGGCAGAAGGCAGCCTAGGTCAGCGGGTAGCTGGAAGTCTAGTGACTTGTGACACTGCTGCCAGTGACAAATGGTGACTCCCACACTCACATATCCCCTGGTGGCAGAATGCTAGTGATGGGTGGAGAAAGATCGCTCCGGAGCACACGTTTAATGGGGCACCAGCCAAAGCAAAGGCCAGGGCCAGTAGTGGACGTCGTGGAGCTGAATGGCGAGCCAGTGAAGGGCCCAAGGATCCCTCCTGTATGTGGCGAACAGGTCATCCGTGTCCCCACGTCCATCAACCATTGCACTGCTGGGGCCCAGGCTGCCAGGATTTCGGCCTTGCCTTCGGAGCCCGGCCACATAGGCAGCCTTGCACCGGAGGCGGGGATGTGTAGACAGCAAAAATTTGGAAACTGGCAGTGTTTCCTCGATTTCCCTGGCATCGGCCTCTTTGAGCGGCTTCCTTTTTTTCCTGGTAGGATAGGGCCCTGACGGAGAAAGGCAGGATTACGTGTGCAGGAAAGGTGTGTGTTGAGAGGTGACGACGTTGAGACCACGTTGGGATCTTTAGTCCCAGGAAAGGCCCCTGGCGGGTGTGGGTCAATGTTCTCTACCCATCCCCCTTGGCGGGGGGAGGTTTTCACCATACAAAGCAGCAGCGCAATTATTCGTCGCCGGAGAGGTTGCATCTGCCCACAAGCTCCCCCTGGCCAGGGTCCGCCCCTACTGTATTGCGCGTGTCAGTCCAACAGAAGCTAAGACCTTCCAGAGAGACTACCTGCTATTCTGTCCCCACGGGGAAGCAGTACAGCCAGAAGCCTCCCCGTTCCATCTCTAGGCTCTCTCTCAGGCCCCTCATACTTGTGATGTGTCTCAGGGGTAGAATGAAGAGATTCCTCTGAGTGAACACATACGTGAGAGGCCAGAGATGCTGAGGAAGGGCGCCTTGCCTAGTGATATCCTAGCGTAAGTGGAAAAGAGGTACCTGCCTGCTGTCCCAGTGTGTCGAACGTGTTCACATCAGGGGTTGCCTACTGTGAAGTTATTCCCTGGGTGCCCTGGATTTTGTGGCCAAAGACGCAAGGGGGCGTTGTCTGTCCATGGGTAAAATGGAGGGCTCTGCGGAACTGGCCGGTTAGGCTGGACCTCTCCTATTGGCTGAGTGTTTGTGACTCGTCCCCGTCCGAAGTTCCGCCCAGCCTTCCGGTGGCTGTCAGCATGGTGATTGGGAAAGAAGCCTTAGGCCCCACACTCAGCCCTCACCTGGCCTACCTGGCCTCTTTCCCCTCATCTAGACCGCTGTGTGGATGAAAGAAAGGATGTCGGCCAGTGAGCACGTGTCCTGATTTCCTTGGAAGGATTAGGTTCCTTGCCTGGGCAGAAGACAGCCAAGGTCAGCCTGAGCCTAGACACCTAGTGACCTGTGACACTGCAGCCAGTGATAGATGTTGATGTCCACGCTCAGGTATCCGCAGGTGGCGGATTCAGTGTGGTGGGAAGAGAAGTGGAAGTAGAGATGACACACTCACGAGGGCACAGGCCAAAGGTCAGGGAAAATAGCTGAGGTCGTGGAGCTCTAGCGGAGCCAGTCTAGGGCCCAGGCCTCCTGCTGTACGAGGCAAAGAGGTGATCCATATGCCGCCATCCGTAGATTCTGGACGGCTGGGGCCCTGGATGCCGGATTTCGGCCTCGTCCTACCGAGAAGTGACGCACATGCAGTGTGCCACCGGAGGCTGTGGAGCAGCAGAGGGCAAAATCTTGAAAATGGGGGCTTCAGTTGACTTGGCCTGTGCTCTCCTTTGGCTGAGTGACATCGTGTGTTTCCTAGCAGGTGAAGACATTCGTGGAGAGAGGCGGTTTCCATGCGTGCAGGCAAAGTGTGTGCTGAGATGATGAGTTGCAGGGGAGACCAGGGTGGACTCTCCAGACCCAGAATAGGCCTCTGGCAGGTATGTGTCAATGTTTTCTGCCCATGGCACTCAGCCGGTTATTTGCATAGAATGTTAGGAGCGGAATTAGTAGTCTCCGGAGAGGCTGCCACTTGTCAGCGAGCTTCACCTGGCCAGGTCCCACGGTGATGTCAAGCTTCACCTGGCCAGGTCCGCCCGTGATGTAGCTCCCCAATCAATCACTACTCTCTAGACCTTCCAGATAGACTCCCAGAACTTCTCTCCCCATGGGCAAGCAGTAGAGCCAGAGGCCTTCCCCCTTTGCTCTTTGGTCTCTAGGCCCTCTGTCAGGCACTCCAAGGTGTGAAGTGACAAGGGGAGAAGGAAGAGATTTCAGAGAACGAAGACAAGCAGAGAGAGAGAGAGAGAGGCAAGAGATGCTGAGTGGGGATGCCTTGCCTACTGATATCCTCAGGAAAGTGGGAAAGAGGTACCTGGCGTGCTCTGCCAATGCCCTGAAGCAGTCCGCACCAGGGGCTCCCTTGTGCCTGCGTAGCCTTTCCCGGGGCGTGCTCAAATCCTGTGGCCACTAGGGGTCATAGGTCACAATGGAGGGCCCTGTGTCATCTGCCTGGTGGGCCGGATCTCTGCCATTGGCTCAGTCTTGTCACCAGGCCCATCCCAAGCTCCGCCCACTCTTGCGGTGGGGGGACTGTCTCTATGGTGATGGCAAAGAAGCCTCAGCCCCGCCCACCTGGCCTTCACTTCACCTACCTGGCCCTCTGACCCTCACTCAGACCTCTGTGTTGATAAAATCAATGTCCGCCAGTGCCCAGGTGTCAGCATCTGGGATAAAGGATTCGGGACCTTGCCTGGGGCAGAAGGCAGCCTAGGTCAGCGGTAGCTGGAAGTCTAGTGACTTGTGACACTGCTGCCAGTGACAAATGGTGACTCCCACACTCACATATCCCCTGGTGGCAGAATGCTAGTGATGGGTGGAGAAAGATCGCTCCGGAGCAACACGTTTAATGGGGCACCAGCCAAAGCAAAGGCCAGGGCCAGTAGTGGACGTCGTGGAGCTGAATGGCGAGCCAGTGAAGGGCCCAAGGATCCCTCCTGTATGTGGCGAACAGGTCATCCGTGTCCCCACGACCATCAACCATTGCACTGCTGGGGCCCAGGCTGCCAGGATTTCGGCCTTGCCTTCGGAGCCCGGCCACATAGGCAGCCTTGCACCGGAGGCGGGGACGTGTAGACAGCAAAAATTTGGAAACTGGCAGTGTTTCCTCGATTTCCCTGGCATGGGCCTCTTTGAGCGGCTTGCTTTTTTTCCTGGTAGGATAGGGCCCTGACGGAGAAAGGCAGGATTACGTGTGCAGGAAAGGTGTGTGTTGAGAGGGTGACGACGTTGAGACCACGTTGGGATCTTTAGTCCCAGGAAAGGCCCCTGGCGGGTGTGGGTCAATGTTCTCTACCCATCCCCCTTGGCGGGGGGAGGTTTTCACCATACAAAGCAGCAGCGCAATTATTCGTCGCCGGAGAGGTTGCATCTGCCCACAAGCTCCCCCTGGCCAGGGTCCGCCCCTACTGTATTGCGCGTGTCAGTCAACAGAAGCTAAGACCTTCCAGAGAGACTACCTGCTATTCTGTCCCCACGGGGAAGCAGTACAGCCAGAAGCCTCCCCCGTTCCATCTCTAGGCTCTCTCTCAGGCCCCTCATACTTGTGATGTGTCTCAGGGGTAGAATGAAGAGATTCCTCTGAGTGAACACATACGTGAGAGGCCAGAGATGCTGAGGAAGGGCGCCTTGCCTAGTGATATCCTAGCGTAAGTGGAAAAGAGGTACCTGCCTGCTGTCCCAGTGTGTCGAACGTGTTCACATCAGGGGTTGCCTACTGTGAAGTTATTCCCTGGGTGCCCTGGATTTTGTGGCCAAAGATGCAAGGGGCCGTTGTCTGTCCATGGGTAAAATGGAGGGCTCTGCGGAACTGGCCGGTTAGGCTGGACCTCTCCTATTGGCTGAGTGTTTGTGACTCGTCCCCGTCAGAAGTTCCGCCCAGCCTTCCGGTGGCTGTCACCATGGTGATTGGGAAAGAAGCCTTAGGCCCCACACTCAGCCCTCACCTGGCCTACCTGGCCTCTTTCCCCTCATCTAGACCGCTGCGTGGATGAAAGTAAAGATGTCGGCCAGTGAGCACGTGTCCTGATTTCCTTGGAAGGATTAGGTTCCTTGCCTGGGCAGAAGACAGCCAAGGTCAGCCTGAGCCTAGACACCTAGTGACCTGTGACACTGCAGCCAGTGATAGATGTTGATGTCCACGCTCAGGTATCCGCAGGTGGCGGATTCAGTGTGGTGGGAAGAGAAGTGGAAGTAGAGATGACACAATCACGAGGGCACAGGCCAAAGGTCAGCGAAAATAGCTGAGGTCGTGGAGCTCTAGCGGAGCCAGTCTAGGGCCCAGGCCTCCCTGCTGTACGAGGCAAAGAGGTGATCCATATGCCGCCATCCGTAGATTCTGGACGGCTGGGGCCCTGGATGCCCGGATTTCGGCCTCGTCTACCGAGAAGTGACGCACATGCAGTGTGCCACCGGAGGCTGTGGAGCAGCAGAGGGCAAAATCTTGAAAATGGGGGCTTCAGTTGACTTGGCCTGTGCTCTCCTTTGGCTGAGTGACATCGTGTGTTTCCTAGCAGGTGAAGACATTCGTGGAGAGAGGCGGTTTCCATGCGTGCAGGCAAAGTGTGTGCTGAGATGATGAGTTGCAGGGGAGACCAGGGTGGACTCTCCAGACCCAGAATAGGCCTCTGGCAGGTATGTGTCAATGTTTTCTGCCCATGGCACTCAGCCGGTTATTTGCATAGAATGTTAGGAGCGGAATTAGTAGTCTCCGGAGAGGCTGCCACTTGTCAGCGAGCTTCACCTGGCCAGGTCCCACGGTGATGTCAAGCTTCACCTGGCCAGGTCCGCCCGTGATGTAGCTCCCCAATCAATCACTACTCTCTAGACCTCCCAGATAGACTCCCAGAACTTCTCTCCCCATGGGCAAGCAGTAGAGCCAGAGGCCTTCCCCCTTTGCTCTTTGGTCTCTAGGCCCTCTGTCAGGCACTCCAAGGTGTGAAGTGACAAGGGGGAGAAGGAAGAGATTTCAGAGAACGAAGACAAGCAGAGAGAGACAGAGAGAGGCAAGAGATGCTGAGTGGGGATGCCTTGCCTACTGATATCCTCAGGAAAGTGGGAAAGAGGTACCTGGCGTGCTCTGCCAATGCCCTGAAGCAGTCCGCACCAGGGGCTCCCTTGTGCCTGCGTAGCCTTTCCCGGGGCGTGCTCAAATCCTGTGGCCACTAGGGGTCATAGGTCACAATGGAGGGCCCTGTGTCATCTGCCTGGCGGGCCGGATCTCTGCCATTGGCTCAGTCTTGTCACCAGGCCCATCCCAAGCTCCGCCCACTCTTGCGGTGGGGGGACTGTCTCTATGGTGATGGCAAAGAAGCCTCAGCCCCGCCCACCTGGCCTTGACTTCACCTACCTGGCCCTCTGACCCTCACTCAGACCTCTGTGTTGATAAAAATCAATGTCCGCCAGTGCCCAGGTGTCAGCATCTGGGATAAAGGATTCGGGACCTTGCCTGGGGCAGAAGGCAGCCTAGGTCAGCGGGTAGCTGGAAGTCTAGTGACTTGTGACACTGCTGCCAGTGACAAATGGTGACTCCCACACTCACATATCCCCTGGTGGCAGAATGCTAGTGATGGGTGGAGAAAGATCGCTCCGGAGCACACGTTTAATGGGGCACCAGCCAAAGCAAAGGCCAGGGCCAGTAGTGGACGTCGTGGAGCTGAATGGCGAGCCAGTGAAGGGCCCAAGGATCCCTCCTGTATGTGGCGAACAGGTCATCCGTGTCCCCACGTCCATCAACCATTGCACTGCTGGGGCCCAGGCTGCCAGGATTTCGGCCTTGCCTTCGGAGCCCGGCCACATAGGCAGCCTTGCACCGGAGGCGGGGACGTGTAGACAGCAAAAATTTGGAAACTGGCAGTGTTTCCTCGATTTCCCTGGCATCGGCCTCTTTGAGCGGCTTGCTTTTTTTCCTGGTAGCATAGGGCCCTGACGGAGAAAGGCAGGATTACGTGTGCAGGAAAGGTGTGTGTTGAGAGGGTGACGACGTTGAGACCACGTTGGGATCTTTAGTCCCAGGAAAGGCCCCTGGCGGGTGTGGGTCAATGTTCTCTACCCATCCCCCTTGGCGGGGGGAGGTTTTCACCATACAAAGCAGCAGCGCAATTATTCGTCGCCGGAGAGGTTGCATCTGCCCACAAGCTCCCCCTGGCCAGGGTCCGCCCCTACTGTATTGCGCGTGTCAGTCAACAGAAGCTAAGACCTTCCAGAGAGACTACCTGCTATTCTGTCCCCACGGGGAAGCAGTACAGCCAGAAGCCTCCCCCGTTCCATCTCTAGGCTCTCTCTCAGGCCCCTCATACTTGTGATGTGTCTCAGGGGTAGAATGAAGAGATTCCTCTGAGTGAACACATACGTGAGAGGCCAGAGATGCTGAGGAAGGGCGCCTTGCCTAGTGATATCCTAGCGTAAGTGGAAAAGAGGTACCTGCCTGCTGTCCCAGTGTGTCGAACGTGTTCACATCAGGGGTTGCCTACTGTGAAGTTATTCCCTGGGTGCCCTGGATTTTGTGGCCAAAGACGCAAGGGGGCGTTGTCTGTCCATGGGTAAAATGGAGGGCTCTGCGGAACTGGCCGGTTAGGCTGGACCTCTCCTATTGGCTGAGTGTTTGTGACTCGTCCCCGTCCGAAGTTCCGCCCAGCCTTCCGGTGGCTGTCACCATAGTGATTGGGAAAGAAGCCTTAGGCCCCACACTCAGCCCTCACCTGGCCTACCTGGCCTCTTTCCCCTCATCTAGACCGCTGTGTGGATGAAAGAAAGGATGTCGGCCAGTGAGCACGTGTCCTGATTTCCTTGGAAGGATTAGGTTCCTTGCCTGGGCAGAAGACAGCCAAGGTCAGCCTGAGCCTAGACACCTAGTGACCTGTGACACTGCAGCCAGTGATAGATGTTGATGTCCACGCTCAGGTATCCGCAGGTGGCGGATTCAGTGTGGTGGGAAGAGAAGTGGAAGTAGAGATGACACACTCACGAGGGCACAGGCCAAAGGTCAGGGAAAATAGCTGAGGTCGTGGAGCTCTAGCGGAGCCAGTCTAGGGCCCAGGCCTCCCTGCTGTACGAGGCAAAGAGGTGATCCATATGCCGCCATCCGTAGATTCTGGACGGCTGGGGCCCTGGATGCCCGGATTTCGGCCTCGTCTACCGAGAAGTGACGCACATGCAGTGTGCCACCGGAGGCTGTGGAGCAGCAGAGGGCAAAATCTTGAAAATGGGGGCTTCAGTTGACTTGGCCTGTGCTCTCCTTTGGCTGAGTGACATCGTGTGTTTCCTAGCAGGTGAAGACATTCGTGGAGAGAGGCGGTTTCCATGCGTGCAGGCAAAGTGTGTGCTGAGATGATGAGTTGCAGGGGAGACCAGGGTGGACTCTCCAGACCCAGAATAGGCCTCTGGCAGGTATGTGTCAATGTTTTCTGCCCATGGCACTCAGCCGGTTATTTGCATAGAATGTTAGGAGCGGAATTAGTAGTCTCCGGAGAGGCTGCCACTTGTCAGCGAGCTTCACCTGGCCAGGTCCCACGGTGATGTCAAGCTTCACCTGGCCAGGTCCGCCCGTGATGTAGCTCCCCAATCAATCACTACTCTCTAGACCTTCCAGATAGACTCCCAGAACTTCTCTCCCCATGGGCAAGCAGTAGAGCCAGAGGCCTTCCCCCTTTGCTCTTTGGTCTCTAGGCCCTCTGTCAGGCACTCCAAGGTGTGAAGTGACAAGGGGGAGAAGGAAGAGATTTCAGAGAACGAAGACAAGCAGAGAGAGACAGAGAGAGGCAAGAGATGCTGAGTGGGGATGCCTTGCCTACTGATATCCTCAGGAAAGTGGGAAAGAGGTACCTGGCGTGCTCTGCCAATGCCCTGAAGCAGTCCGCACCAGGGGCTCCCTTGTGCCTGCGTAGCCTTTCCCGGGGCGTGCTCAAATCCTGTGGCCACTAGGGGTCATAGGTCACAATGGAGGGCCCTGTGTCATCTGCCTGGTGGGCCGGATCTCTGCCATTGGCTCAGTCTTGTCACCAGGCCCATCCCAAGCTCCGCCCACTCTTGCGGTGGGGGGACTGTCTCTATGGTGATGGCAAAGAAGCCTCAGCCCCGCCCACCTGGCCTTCACTTCACCTACCTGGCCCTCTGACCCTCACTCAGACCTCTGTGTTGATAAAAATCAATGTCCGCCAGTGCCCAGGTGTCAGCATCTGGGATAAAGGATTCGGGACCTTGCCTGGGGCAGAAGGCAGCCTAGGTCAGCGGGTAGCTGGAAGTCTAGTGACTTGTGACACTGCTGCCAGTGACAAATGGTGACTCCCACACTCACATATCCCCTGGTGGCAGAATGCTAGTGATGGGTGGAGAAAGATCGCTCCGGAGCATACGTTTAATGGGGCACCAGCCAAAGCAAAGGCCAGGGCCAGTAGTGGACGTCGTGGAGCTGAATGGCGAGCCAGTGAAGGGCCCAAGGATCCCTCCTGTATGTGGCGAACAGGTCATCCGTGTCCCCACGACCATCAACCATTGCACTGCTGGGGCCCAGGCTGCCAGGATTTCGGCCTTGCCTTCGGAGCCCGGCCACATAGGCAGCCTTGCACCGGAGGCGGGGACGTGTAGACAGCAAAAATTTGGAAACTGGCAGTGTTTCCTCAATTTCCCTGGCATGGGCCTCTTTGAGCGGCTTGCTTTTTTTCCTGGTAGGATAGGGCCCTGACGGAGAAAGGCAGGATTACGTGTGCAGGAAAGGTGTGTGTTGAGAGGGTGACGACGTTGAGACCACGTTGGGATCTTTAGTCCCAGGAAAGGCCCCTGGCGGGTGTGGGTCAATGTTCTCTACCCATCCCCCTTGGCGGGGGGAGGTTTTCACCATACAAAGCAGCAGCGCAATTATTCGTCGCCGGAGAGGTTGCATCTGCCCACAAGCTCCCCCTGGCCAGGGTCCGCCCCTACTGTATTGCGCGTGTCAGTCAACAGAAGCTAAGACCTTCCAGAGAGACTACCTGCTATTCTGTCCCCACGGGGAAGCAGTACAGCCAGAAGCCTCCCCCGTTCCATCTCTAGGCTCTCTCTCAGGCCCCTCATACTTGTGATGTGTCTCAGGGGTAGAATGAAGAGATTCCTCTGAGTGAACACATACGTGAGAGGCCACAGATGCTGAGGAAGGGCGCCTTGCCTAGTGATATCCTAGCGTAAGTGGAAAAGAGGTACCTGCCTGCTGTCCCAGTGTGTCGAACGTGTTCACATCAGGGGTTGCCTACTGTGAAGTTATTCCCTGGGTGCCCTGGATTTTGTGGCCAAAGACGCAAGGGGCCGTTGTCTGTCCATGGGTAAAATGGAGGGCTCTGCGGAACTGGCCGGTTAGGCTGGACCTCTCCTATTGGCTGAGTGTTTGTGACTCGTCCCCGTCCGAAGTTCCGCCCAGCCTTCCGGTGGCTGTCACCATAGTGATTGGGAAAGAAGCCTTAGGCCCCACACTCAGCCCTCACCTGGCCTACCTGGCCTCTTTCCCCTCATCTAGACCGCTGTGTGGATGAAAGAAAGGATGTCGGCCAGTGAGCACGTGTCCTGATTTCCTTGGAAGGATTAGGTTCCTTGCCTGGGCAGAAGACAGCCAAGGTCAGCCTGAGCCTAGACACCTAGTGACCTGTGACACTGCAGCCAGTGATAGATGTTGATGTCCACGCTCAGGTATCCGCAGGTGGCGGATTCAGTGTGGTGGGAAGAGAAGTGGAAGTAGAGATGACACACTCACGAGGGCACAGGCCAAAGGTCAGGGAAAATAGCTGAGGTCGTGGAGCTCTAGCGGAGCCAGTCTAGGGCCCAGGCCTCCCTGCTGTACGAGGCAAAGAGGTGATCCATATGCCGCCATCCGTAGATTCTGGACGGCTGGGGCCCTGGATGCCCGGATTTCGGCCTCGTCTACCGAGAAGTGACGCACATGCAGTGTGCCACCGGAGGCTGTGGAGCAGCAGAGGGCAAAATCTTGAAAATGGGGGCTTCAGTTGACTTGGCCTGTGCTCTCCTTTGGCTGAGTGACATCGTGTGTTTCCTAGCAGGTGAAGACATTCGTGGAGAGAGGCGGTTTCCATGCGTGCAGGCAAAGTGTGTGCTGAGATGATGAGTTGCAGGGGAGACCAGGGTGGACTCTCCAGACCCAGAATAGGCCTCTGGCAGGTATGTGTCAATGTTTTCTGCCCATGGCACTCAGCCGGTTATTTGCATAGAATGTTAGGAGCGGAATTAGTAGTCTCCGGAGAGGCTGCCACTTGTCAGCGAGCTTCACCTGGCCAGGTCCCACGGTGATGTCAAGCTTCACCTGGCCAGGTCCGCCCGTGATGTAGCTCCCCAATCAATCACTACTCTCTAGACCTTCCAGATAGACTCCCAGAACTTCTCTCCCCATGGGCAAGCAGTAGAGCCAGAGGCCTTCCCCCTTTGCTCTTTGGTCTCTAGGCCCTCTGTCAGGCACTCCAAGGTGTGAAGTGACAAGGGGGAGAAGGAAGAGATTTCAGAGAACGAAGACAAGCAGAGAGAGAGAGAGAGAGGCAAGAGATGCTGAGTGGGGATGCCTTGCCTACTGATATCCTCAGGAAAGTGGGAAAGAGGTACCTGGCGTGCTCTGCCAATGCCCTGAAGCAGTCCGCACCAGGGGCTCCCTTGTGCCTGCGTAGCCTTTCCCGGGGCGTGCTCAAATCCTGTGGCCACTAGGGGTCATAGGTCCCAATGGAGGGCCCTGTGTCATCTGCCTGGCGGGCCGGATCTCTGCCATTGGCTCAGTCTTGTCACCAGGCCCATCCCAAGCTCCGCCCACTCTTGCGGTGGGGGGACTGTCTCTATGGTGATGGCAAAGAAGCCTCAGCCCCGCCCACCTGGCCTTCACTTCACCTACCTGGCCCTCTGACCCTCACTCAGACCTCTGTGTTGATAAAAATCAATGTCCGCCAGTGCCCAGGTGTCAGCATCTGGGATAAAGGATTCGGGACCTTGCCTGGGGCAGAAGGCAGCCTAGGTCAGCGGGTAGCTGGAAGTCTAGTGACTTGTGACACTGCTGCCAGTGACAAATGGTGACTCCCACACTCACATATCCCCTGGTGGCAGAATGCTAGTGATGGGTGGAGAAACATCGCTCCGGAGCACACGTTTAATGGGGCACCAGCCAAAGCAAAGGCCAGGGCCAGTAGTGGACGTCGTGGAGCTGAATGGCGAGCCAGTGAAGGGCCCAAGGATCCCTCCTGTATGTGGCGAACAGGTCATCCGTGTCCCCACGTCCATCAACCATTGCACTGCTGGGGCCCAGGCTGCCAGGATTTCGGCCTTGCCTTCGGAGCCCGGCCACATAGGCAGCCTTGCACCGGAGGCGGGGACGTGTAGACAGCAAAAATTTGGAAACTGGCAGTGTTTCCTCGATTTCCCTGGCATCGGCCTCTTTGAGCGGCTTGCTTTTTTTCCTGGTAGGATAGGGCCCTGACGGAGAAAGGCAGGATTACGTGTGCAGGAAAGGTGTGTGTTGAGAGGGTGACGACGTTGAGACCACGTTGGGATCTTTAGTCCCAGGAAAGGCCCCTGGCGGGTGTGGGTCAATGTTCTCTACCCATCCCCCTTGGCGGGGGGAGGTTTTCACCATACAAAGCAGCAGCGCAATTATTCGTCGCCGGAGAGGTTGCATCTGCCCACAAGCTCCCCCTGGCCAGGGTCCGCCCCTACTGTATTGCGCGTGTCAGTCAACAGAAGCTAAGACCTTCCAGAGAGACTACCTGCTATTCTGTCCCCACGGGGAAGCAGTACAGCCAGAAGCCTACCCCGTTCCATCTCTAGGCTCTCTCTCAGGCCCCTCATACTTGTGATGTGTCTCAGGGGTAGAATGAAGAGATTCCTCTGAGTGAACACATACGTGAGAGGCCAGAGATGCTGAGGAAGGGCGCCTTGCCTAGTGATATCCTAGCGTAAGTGGAAAAGAGGTACCTGCCTGCTGTCCCAGTGTGTCGAACGTGTTCACATCAGGGGTTGCCTACTGTGAAGTTATTCCCTGGGTGCCCTGGATTTTGTGGCCAAAGACGCAAGGGGCCGTTGTCTGTCCATGGGTAAAATGGAGGGCTCTGCGGAACTGGCCGGTTAGGCTGGACCTCTCCTATTGGCTGAGTGTTTGTGACTCGTCCCCGTCCGAAGTTCCGCCCAGCCTTCCGGTGGCTGTCACCATGGTGATTGGGAAAGAAGCCTTAGGCCCCACACTCAGCCCTCACCTGGCCTACCTGGCCTCTTTCCCCTCATCTAGACCGCTGCGTGGATGAAAGTAAGGATGTCGGCCAGTGAGCACGTGTCCTGATTTCCTTGGAAGGATTAGGTTCCTTGCCTGGGCAGAAGACAGCCAAGGTCAGCCTGAGCCTAGACACCTAGTGACCTGTGACACTGCAGCCAGTGATAGATGTTGATGTCCACGCTCAGGTATCCGCAGGTGGCGGATTCAGTGTGGTGGGAAGAGAAGTGGAAGTAGAGATGACACAATCACGAGGGCACAGGCCAAAGGTCAGGGAAAATAGCTGAGGTCGTGGAGCTCTAGCGGAGCCAGTCTAGGGCCCAGGCCTCCCTGCTGTACGAGGCAAAGAGGTGATCCATATGCCGCCATCCGTAGATTCTGGACGGCTGGGGCCCTGGATGCCCGGATTTCGGCCTCGTCTACCGAGAAGTGACGCACATGCAGTGTGCCACCGGAGGCTGTGGAGCAGCAGAGGGCAAAATCTTGAAAATGGGGGCTTCAGTTGACTTGGCCTGTGCTCTCCTTTGGCTGAGTGACATCGTGTGTTTCCTAGCAGGTGAAGACATTCGTGGAGAGAGGCGGTTTCCATGCGTGCAGGCAAAGTGTGTGCTGAGATGATGAGTTGCAGGGGAGACCAGGGTGGACTCTCCAGACCCAGAATAGGCCTCTGGCAGGTATGTGTCAATGTTTTCTGCCCATGGCACTCAGCCGGTTATTTGCATAGAATGTTAGGAGCGGAATTAGTAGTCTCCGGAGAGGCTGCCACTTGTCAGCGAGCTTCACCTGGCCAGGTCCCACGGTGATGTCAAGCTTCACCTGGCCAGGTCCGCCCGTGATGTAGCTCCCCAATCAATCACTACTCTCTAGACCTTCCAGATAGACTCCCAGAACTTCTGTCCCCATGGGCAAGTAGTAGAGCCAGAGGCCTTCCCCCTTTGCTCTTTGGTCTCTAGGCCCTCTGTCAGGCACTCCAAGGTGTGAAGTGACAAGGGGGAGAAGGAAGAGATTTCAGAGAACGAAGACAAGCAGAGAGAGAGAGAGAGAGGCAAGAGATGCTGAGTGGGGATGCCTTGCCTACTGATATCCTCAGGAAAGTGGGAAAGAGGTACCTGGCGTGCTCTGCCAATGCCCTGAAGCAGTCCGCACCAGGGGCTCCCTTGTGCCTGCGTAGCCTTTCCCGGGGCGTGCTCAAATCCTGTGGCCACTAGGGGTCATAGGTCACAATGGAGGGCCCTGTGTCATCTGCCTGGCGGGCCGGATCTCTGCCATTGGCTCAGTCTTGTCACCAGGCCCATCCCAAGCTCCGCCCACTCTTGCGGTGGGGGGACTGTCTCTATGGTGATGGCAAAGAAGCCTCAGCCCCGCCCACCTGGCCTTCACTTCACCTACCTGGCCCTCTGACCCTCACTCAGACCTCTGTGTTGATAAAAATCAATGTCCGCCAGTGCCCAGGTGTCAGCATCTGGGATAAAGGATTCGGGACCTTGCCTGGGGCAGAAGGCAGCCTAGGTCAGCGGGTAGCTGGAAGTCTAGTGACTTGTGACACTGCTGCCAGTGACAAATGGTGACTCCCACACTCACATATCCCCTGGTGGCAGAATGCTAGTGATGGGTGGAGAAAGATCGCTCCGGAGCACACGTTTAATGGGGCACCAGCCAAAGCAAAGGCCAGGGCCAGTAGTGGACGTCGTGGAGCTGAATGGCGAGCCAGTGAAGGGCCCAAGGATCCCTCCTGTATGTGGCGAACAGGTCATCCGTGTCCCCACGTCCATCAACCATTGCACTGCTGGGGCCCAGGCTGCCAGGATTTCGGCCTTGCCTTCGGAGCCCGGCCACATAGGCAGCCTTGCACCGGAGGCGGGGATGTGTAGACAGCAAAAATTTGGAAACTGGCAGTGTTTCCTCGATTTCCCTGGCATCGGCCTCTTTGAGCGGCTTCCTTTTTTTCCTGGTAGGATAGGGCCCTGACGGAGAAAGGCAGGATTACGTGTGCAGGAAAGGTGTGTGTTGAGAGGGTGACGACGTTGAGACCACGTTGGGATCTTTAGTCCCAGGAAAGGCCCCTGGCGGGTGTGGGTCAATGTTCTCTACCCATCCCCCTTGGCGGGGGGAGGTTTTCACCATACAAAGCAGCAGCGCAATTATTCGTCGCCGGAGAGGTTGCATCTGCCCACAAGCTCCCCCTGGCCAGGGTCCGCCCCTACTGTATTGCGCGTGTCAGTCAACAGAAGCTAAGACCTTCCAGAGAGACTACCTGCTATTCTGTCCCCACGGGGAAGCAGTACAGCCAGAAGCCTCCCCCGTTCCATCTCTAGGCTCTCTCTCAGGCCCCTCATACTTGTGATGTGTCTCAGGGGTAGAATGAAGAGATTCCTCTGAGTGAACACATACGTGAGAGGCCAGAGATGCTGAGGAAGGGCGCCTTGCCTAGTGATATCCTAGCGTAAGTGGAAAAGAGGTACCTGCCTGCTGTCCCAGTGTGTCGAACGTGTTCACATCAGGGGTTGCCTACTGTGAAGTTATTCCCTGGGTGCCCTGGATTTTGTGGCCAAAGACGCAAGGGGGCGTTGTCTGTCCATGGGTAAAATGGAGGGCTCTGCGGAACTGGCCGGTTAGGCTGGACCTCTCCTATTGGCTGAGTGTTTGTGACTCGTCCCCGTCCGAAGTTCCGCCCAGCCTTACGGTGGCTGTCAGCATGGTGATTGGGAAAGAAGCCTTAGGCCCCACACTCAGCCCTCACCTGGCCTACCTGGCCTCTTTCCCCTCATCTAGACCGCTGTGTGGATGAAAGAAAGGATGTCGGCCAGTGAGCACGTGTCCTGATTTCCTTGGAAGGATTAGGTTCCTTGCCTGGGCAGAAGACAGCCAAGGTCAGCCTGAGCCTAGACACCTAGTGACCTGTGACACTGCAGCCAGTGATAGATGTTGATGTCCACGCTCAGGTATCCGCAGGTGGCGGATTCAGTGTGGTGGCAAGAGAAGTGGAAGTAGAGATGACACACTCACGAGGGCACAGGCCAAAGGTCAGGGAAAATAGCTGAGGTCGTGGAGCTCTAGCGGAGCCAGTCTAGGGCCCAGGCCTCCCTGCTGTACGAGGCAAAGAGGTGATCCATATGCCGCCATCCGTAGATTCTGGACGGCTGGGGCCCTGGATGCCCGGATTTCGGCCTCGTCTACCGAGAAGTGACGCACATGCAGTGTGCCACCGGAGGCTGTGGAGCAGCAGAGGGCAAAATCTTGAAAATGGGGGCTTCAGTTGACTTGGCCTGTGCTCTCCTTTGGCTGAGTGACATCGTGTGTTTCCTAGCAGGTGAAGACATTCGTGGAGAGAGGCGGTTTCCATGCGTGCAGGCAAAGTGTGTGCTGAGATGATGAGTTGCAGGGGAGACCAGGGTGGACTCTCCAGACCCAGAATAGGCCTCTGGCAGGTATGTGTCAATGTTTTCTGCCCATGGCACTCAGCCGGTTATTTGCATAGAATGTTAGGAGCGGAATTAGTAGTCTCCGGAGAGGCTGCCACTTGTCAGCGAGCTTCACCTGGCCAGGTCCCACGGTGATGTCAAGCTTCACCTGGCCAGGTCCGCCTGTGATGTAGCTCCCCAATCAATCACTACTCTCTAGACCTTCCAGATAGACTCCCAGAACTTCTCTCCCCATGGGCAAGCAGTAGAGCCAGAGGCTTTCCCCTTTGCTCTTTGGTCTCTAGGCCCTCTGTCAGGCACTCCAAGGTGTGAAGTGACAAGGGGGAGAAGGAAGAGATTTCAGAGAACGAAGACAAGCAGAGAGAGAGAGAGAGAGGCAAGAGATGCTGAGTGGGGATGCCTTGCCTACTGATATCCTCAGGAAAGTGGGAAAGAGGTACTTGGCGTGCTCTGCCAATGCCCTGAAGCAGTCCGCACCAGGGGCTCCCTTGTGCCTGCGTAGCCTTTCCCGGGGCGTGCTCAAATCCTGTGGCCACTAGGGGTCATAGGTCCCAATGGAGGGCCCTGTGTCATCTGCCTGGCGGGCCGGATCTCTGCCATTGGCTCAGTCTTGTCACCAGGCCCATCCCAAGCTCCGCCCACTCTTGCGGTGGGGGGACTGTCTCTATGGTGATGGCAAAGAAGCCTCAGCCCCGCCCACCTGGCCTTCACTTCACCTACCTGGCCCTCTGACCCTCACTCAGACCTCTGTGTTGATAAAAATCAATGTCCGCCAGTGCCCAGGTGTCAGCATCTGGGATAAAGGATTCGGGACCTTGCCTGGGGCAGAAGGCAGCCTAGGTCAGCGGGTAGCTGGAAGTCTAGTGACTTGTGACACTGCTGCCAGTGACAAATGGTGACTCCCACACTCACATATCCCCTGGTGGCAGAATGCTAGTGATGGGTGGAGAAACATCGCTCCGGAGCACACGTTTAATGGGGCACCAGCCAAAGCAAAGGCCAGGGCCAGTAGTGGACGTGGTGGAGCTGAATGGCGAGCCAGTGAAGGGCCCAAGGATCCCTCCTGTATGTGGCGAACAGGTCATCCGTGTCCCCACGTCCATCAACCATTGCACTGCTGGGGCCCAGGCTGCCAGGATTTCGGCCTTGCCTTCGGAGCCCGGCCACATAGGCAGCCTTGCACCGGAGGCGGGGACGTGTAGACAGCAAAAATTTGGAAACTGGCAGTGTTTCCTCGATTTCCCTGGCATCGGCCTCTTTGAGCGGCTTGCTTTTTTTCCTGGTAGGATAGGGCCCTGACGGAGAAAGGCAGGATTACGTGTGCAGGAAAGGTGTGTGTTGAGAGGGTGACGACGTTGAGACCACGTTGGGATCTTTAGTCCCAGGAAAGGCCCCTGGCGGGTGTGGGTCAATGTTCTCTACCCATCCCCCTTGGCGGGGGGAGGTTTTCACCATACAAAGCAGCAGCGCAATTATTCGTCGCCGGAGAGGTTGCATCTGCCCACAAGCTCCCCCTGGCCAGGGTCCGCCCCTACTGTATTGCGCGTGTCAGTCAACAGAAGCTAAGACCTTCCAGAGAGACTACCTGCTATTCTGTCCCCACGGGGAAGCAGTACAGCCAGAAGCCTCCCCCGTTCCATCTCTAGGCTCTCTCTCAGGCCCCTCATACTTGTGATGTGTCTCAGGGGTAGAATGAAGAGATTCCTCTGAGTGAACACATACGTGAGAGGCCAGAGATGCTGAGGAAGGGCGCCTTGCCTAGTGATATCCTAGCGTAAGTGGAAAAGAGGTACTTGCCTGCTGTCCCAGTGTGTCGAACGTGTTCACATCAGGGGTTGCCTACTGTGAAGTTATTCCCTGGGTGCCCTGGATTTTGTGGCCAAAGACGCAAGGGGCCGTTGTCTGTCCATGGGTAAAATGGAGGGCTCTGCGGAACTGGCCGGTTAGGCTGGACCTCTCCTATTGGCTGAGTGTTTGTGACTCGTCCCCGTCCGAAGTTCCGCCCAGCCTTCCGGTGGCTGTCACCATGGTGATTGGGAAAGAAGCCTTAGGCCCCACACTCAGCCCTCACCTGGCCTACCTGGCCTCTTTCCCCTCATCTAGACCGCTGCGTGGATGAAAGAAAGGATGTCGGCCAGTGAGCACGTGTCCTCATTTCCTTGGAAGGATTAGGTTCCTTGCCTGGGCAGAAGACAGCCAAGGTCAGCCTGAGCCTAGACACCTAGTGACCTGTGACACTGCAGCCAGTGATAGATGTTGATGTCCACGCTCAGGTATCCGCAGGTGGCGGATTCAGTGTGGTGGGAAGAGAAGTGGAAGTAGAGATGACACAATCACGAGGGCACAGGCCAAAGGTCAGGGAAAATAGCTGAGGTCGTGGAGCTCTAGCGGAGCCAGTCTAGGGCCCAGGCCTCCCTGCTGTACGAGGCAAAGAGGTGATCCATATGCCACCATCCGTAGATTCTGGACGGCTGGGGCCCTGGATGCCCGGATTTCGGCCTCGTCTACCGAGAAGTGACGCACATGCAGTGTGCCACCGGAGGCTGTGGAGCAGCAGAGGGCAAAATCTTGAAAATGGGGGCTTCAGTTGACTTGGCCTGTGCTCTCCTTTGGCTGAGTGACATCGTGTGTTTCCTAGCAGGTGAAGACATTCGTGGAGAGAGGCGGTTTCCATGCGTGCAGGCAAAGTGTGTGCTGAGATGATGAGTTGCAGGGGAGACCAGGGTGGACTCTCCAGACCCAGAATAGGCCTCTGGCAGGTATGTGTCAATGTTTTCTGCCCATGGCACTCAGCCGGTTATTTGCATAGAATGTTAGGAGCGGAATTAGTAGTCTCCGGAGAGGCTGCCACTTGTCAGCGAGCTTCACCTGGCCAGGTCCCACGGTGATGTCAAGCTTCACCTGGCCAGGTCCGCCCGTGATGTAGCTCCCCAATCAATCACTGCTCTCTAGACCTTCCAGATAGACTCCCAGAACTTCTGTCCCCATGGGCAAGCAGTAGAGCCAGAGGCCTTCCCCCTTTGCTCTTTGGTCTCTAGGCCCTCTGTCAGGCACTCCAAGGTGTGAAGTGACAAGGGGGAGAAGGAAGAGATTTCAGAGAACGAAGACAAGCAGAGAGAGAGAGAGAGAGGCAAGAGATGCTGAGTGGGGATGCCTTGCCTACTGATATCCTCAGGAAAGTGGGAAAGAGGTACTTGGCGTGCTCTGCCAATGCCCTGAAGCAGTCCGCACCAGGGGCTCCCTTGTGCCTGCGTAGCCTTTCCCGGGGCGTGCTCAAATCCTGTGGCCACTAGGGGTCATAGGTCCCAATGGAGGGCCCTGTGTCATCTGCCTGGCGGGCCGGATCTCTGCCATTGGCTCAGTCTTGTCACCAGGCCCATCCCAAGCTCCGCCCACTCTTGCGGTGGGGGGACTGTCTCTATGGTGATGGCAAAGAAGCCTCAGCCCCGCCCACCTGGCCTTCACTTCACCTACCTGGCCCTCTGACCCTCACTCAGACCTCTGTGTTGATAAAAATCAATGTCCGCCAGTGCCCAGGTGTCAGCATCTGGGATAAAGGATTCGGGACCTTGCCTGGGGCAGAAGGCAGCCTAGGTCAGCGGGTAGCTGGAAGTCTAGTGACTTGTGACACTGCTGCCAGTGACAAATGGTGACTCCCACACTCACATATCCCCTGGTGGCAGAATGCTAGTGATGGGTGGAGAAACATCGCTCCGGAGCACACGTTTAATGGGGCACCAGCCAAAGCAAAGGCCAGGGCCAGTAGTGGACGTGGTGGAGCTGAATGGCGAGCCAGTGAAGGGCCCAAGGATCCCTCCTGTATGTGGCGAACAGGTCATCCGTGTCCCCACGTCCATCAACCATTGCACTGCTGGGGCCCAGGCTGCCAGGATTTCGGCCTTGCCTTCGGAGCCCGGCCACATAGGCAGCCTTGCACCGGAGGCGGGGACGTGTAGACAGCAAAAATTTGGAAACTGGCAGTGTTTCCTCGATTTCCCTGGCATCGGCCTCTTTGAGCGGCTTGCTTTTTTTCCTGGTAGGATAGGGCCCTGACGGAGAAAGGCAGGATTACGTGTGCAGGAAAGGTGTGTGTTGAGAGGGTGACGACGTTGAGACCACGTTGGGATCTTTAGTCCCAGGAAAGGCCCCTGGCGGGTGTGGGTCAATGTTCTCTACCCATCCCCCTTGGCGGGGGGAGGTTTTCACCATACAAAGCAGCAGCGCAATTATTCGTCGCCGGAGAGGTTGCATCTGCCCACAAGCTCCCCCTGGCCATGGTCCGCCCCTACTGTATTGCGCGTGTCAGTCAACAGAAGCTAAGACCTTCCAGAGAGACTACCTGCTATTCTGTCCCCACGGGGAAGCAGTACAGCCAGAAGCCTCCCCCGTTCCATCTCTAGGCTCTCTCTCAGGCCCCTCATACTTGTGATGTGTCTCAGGGGTAGAATGAAGAGATTCCTCTGAGTGAACACATACGTGAGAGGCCACAGATGCTGAGGAAGGGCGCCTTGCCTAGTGATATCCTAGCGTAAGTGGAAAAGAGGTACTTGCCTGCTGTCCCAGTGTGTCGAACGTGTTCACATCAGGGGTTGCCTACTGTGAAGTTATTCCCTGGGTGCCCTGGATTTTGTGGCCAAAGACGCAAGGGGCCGTTGTCTGTCCATGGGTAAAATGGAGGGCTCTGCGGAACTGGCCGGTTAGGCTGGACCTCTCCTATTGGCTGAGTGTTTGTGACTCGTCCCCGTCCGAAGTTCCGCCCAGCCTTCCGGTGGCTGTCACCATGGTGATTGGGAAAGAAGCCTTAGGCCCCACACTCAGCCCTCACCTGGCCTACCTGGCCTCTTTCCCCTCATCTAGACCGCTGCGTGGATGAAAGTAAGGATGTCGGCCAGTGAGCACGTGTCCTCATTTCCTTGGAAGGATTAGGTTCCTTGCCTGGGCAGAAGACAGCCAAGGTCAGCCTGAGCCTAGACACCTAGTGACCTGTGACACTGCAGCCAGTGATAGATGTTGATGTCCACGCTCAGGTATCCGCAGGTGGCGGATTCAGTGTGGTGGGAAGAGAAGTGGAAGTAGAGATGACACACTCACGAGGGCACAGGCCAAAGGTCAGGGAAAATAGCTGAGGTCGTGGAGCTCTAGCGGAGCCAGTCTAGGGCCCAGGCCTCCCTGCTGTACGAGGCAAAGAGGTGATCCATATGCCGCCATCCGTAGATTCTGGACGGCTGGGGCCCTGGATGCCCGGATTTCGGCCTCGTCTACCGAGAAGTGACGCACATGCAGTGTGCCACCGGAGGCTGTGGAGCAGCAGAGGGCAAAATCTTGAAAATGGGGGCTTCAGTTGACTTGGCCTGTGCTCTCCTTTGGCTGAGTGACATCGTGTGTTTCCTAGCAGGTGAAGACATTCGTGGAGAGAGGCGGTTTCCATGCGTGCAGGCAAAGTGTGTGCTGAGATGATGAGTTGCAGGGGAGACCAGGGTGGACTCTCCAGACCCAGAATAGGCCTCTGGCAGGTATGTGTCAATGTTTTCTGCCCATGGCACTCAGCCGGTTATTTGCATAGAATGTTAGGAGCGGAATTAGTAGTCTCCGGAGAGGCTGCCACTTGTCAGCGAGCTTCACCTGGCCAGGTCCCACGGTGATGTCAAGCTTCACCTGGCCAGGTCCGCCCGTGATGTAGCTCCCCAATCAATCACTACTCTCTAGACCTTCCAGATAGACTCCCAGAACTTCTGTCCCCATGGGCAAGCAGTAGAGCCAGAGGCCTTCCCCCTTTGCTCTTTGGTCTCTAGGCCCTCTGTCAGGCACTCCAAGGTGTGAAGTGACAAGGGGGAGAAGGAAGAGATTTCAGAGAACGAAGACAAGCAGAGAGAGAGAGAGAGAGGCAAGAGATGCTGAGTGGGGATGCCTTGCCTACTGATATCCTCAGGAAAGTGGGAAAGAGGTACCTGGCGTGCTCTGCCAATGCCCTGAAGCAGTCCGCACCAGGGGCTCCCTTGTGCCTGCGTAGCCTTTCCCGGGGCGTGCTCAAATCCTGTGGCCACTAGGGGTCATAGGTCCCAATGGAGGGCCCTGTGTCATCTGCCTGGCGGGCCGGATCTCTGCCATTGGCTCAGTCTTGTCACCAGGCCCATCCCAAGCTCCGCCCACTCTTGCGGTGGGGGGACTGTCTCTATGGTGATGGCAAAGAAGCCTCAGCCCCGCCCACCTGGCCTTCACTTCACCTACCTGGCCCTCTGACCCTCACTCAGACCTCTGTGTTGATAAAAATCAATGTCCGCCAGTGCCCAGGTGTCAGCATCTGGGATAAAGGATTCGGGACCTTGCCTGGGGCAGAAGGCAGCCTAGGTCAGCGGGTAGCTGGAAGTCTAGTGACTTGTGACACTGCTGCCAGTGACAAATGGTGACTCCCACACTCACATATCCCCTGGTGGCAGAATGCTAGTGATGGGTGGAGAAAGATCGCTCCGGAGCACACGTTTAATGGGGCACCAGCCAAAGCAAAGGCCAGGGCCAGTAGTGGACGTCGTGGAGCTGAATGGCGAGCCAGTGAAGGGCCCAAGGATCCCTCCTGTATGTGGCGAACAGGTCATCCGTGTCCCCAGGTCCATCAACCATTGCACTGCTGGGGCCCAGGCTGCCAGGATTTCGGCCTTGCCTTCGGAGCCCGGCCACATAGGCAGCCTTGCACCGGAGGCGGGGACGTGTAGACAGCAAAAATTTGGAAACTGGCAGTGTTTCCTCGATTTCCCTGGCATGGGCCTCTTTGAGCGGCTTGCTTTTTTTCCTGGTAGGATAGGGCCCTGACGGAGAAAGGCAGGATTACGTGTGCAGGAAAGGTGTGTGTTGAGAGGGTGACGACGTTGAGACCACGTTGGGATCTTTAGTCCCAGGAAAGGCCCCTGGCGGGTGTGGGTCAATGTTCTCTACCCATCCCCCTTGGCGGGGGGAGGTTTTCACCATACAAAGCAACAGCGCAATTATTCGTCGCCGGAGAGGTTGCATCTGCCCACAAGCTCCCCCTGGCCTGGGTCCGCCCCTACTGTATTGCGCGTGTCAGTCAACAGAAGCTAAGACCTTCCAGAGAGACTACCTGCTATTCTGTCCCCACGGGGAAGCAGTACAGCCAGAAGCCTCCCCCGTTCCATCTCTAGGCTCTCTCTCAGGCCCCTCATACTTGTGATGTGTCTCAGGGGTAGAATGAAGAGATTCCTCTGAGTGAACACATACGTGAGAGGCCACAGATGCTGAGGAAGGGCGCCTTGCCTAGTGATATCCTAGCGTAAGTGGAAAAGAGGTACCTGCCTGCTGTCCCAGTGTGTCGAACGTGTTCACATCAGGGGTTGCCTACTGTGAAGTTATTCCCTGGGTGCCCTGGATTTTGTGGCCAAAGACGCAAGGGGGCGTTGTCTGTCCATGGGTAAAATGGAGGGCTCTGCGGAACTGGCCGGTTAGGCTGGACCTCTCCTATTGGCTGAGTGTTTGTGACTCGTCCCCGTCCGAAGTTCCGCCCAGCCTTCCGGTGGCTGTCACCATGGTGATTGGGAAAGAAGCCTTAGGCCCCACACTCAGCCCTCACCTGGCCTACCCGGCCTCTTTCCCCTCATCTAGACCGCTGTGTAGATGAAAGAAAGGATGTCGGCCAGTCAGCACGTGTCCTGATTTCCTTGGAAGGATTAGGTTCCTTGCCTGGGCAGAAGACAGACAAGGTCAGCCTGAGCCTAGACACCTAGTGACCTGTGACACTGCAGCCAGTGATAGATGTTGATGTCCACGCTCAGGTATCCGCAGGTGGCGGATTCAGTGTGGTGGGAGGAGAAGTGGAAGTAGAGATGACACACTCACGAGGGCACAGGCCAAAGGTCAGGGAAAATAGCTGAGGTCGTGGAGCTCTAGCGGAGCCAGTCTAGGGCCCAGGCCTCCCTGCTGTACGAGGCAAAGAGGTGATCCATATGCCGCCATCCGTAGATTCTGGACGGCTGGGGCCCTGGATGCCCGGATTTCGGCCTCGTCTACCGAGAAGTGACGCACATGCAGTGTGCCACCGGAGGCTGTGGAGCAGCAGAGGGCAAAATCTTGAAAATGGGGGCTTCAGTTGACTTGGCCTGTGCTCTCCTTTGGCTGAGTGACATCGTGTGTTTCCTAGCAGGTGAAGACATTCGTGGAGAGAGGCGGTTTCCATGCGTGCAGGCAAAGTGTGTGCTGAGATGATGAGTTGCAGGGGAGACCAGGGTGGACTCTCCAGACCCAGAATAGGCCTCTGGCAGGTATGTGTCAATGTTTTCTGCCCATGGCACTCAGCCGGTTATTTGCATAGAATGTTAGGAGCGGAATTAGTAGTCTCCGGAGAGGCTGCCACTTGTCAGCGAGCTTCACCTGGCCAGGTCCCACGGTGATGTCAAGCTTCACCTGGCCAGGTCCGCCCGTGATGTAGCTCCCCAATCAATCACTACTCTCTAGACCTTCCAGATAGACTCCCAGAACTTCTGTCCCCATGGGCAAGCAGTAGAGCCAGAGGCCTTCCCCCTTTGCTCTTTGGTCTCTAGGCCCTCTGTCAGGCACTCCAAGGTGTGAAGTGACAAGGGGGAGAAGGAAGAGATTTCAGAGAACGAAGACAAGCAGAGAGAGAGAGAGAGAGGCAAGAGATGCTGAGTGGGGATGCCTTGCCTACTGATATCCTCAGGAAAGTGGGAAAGAGGTACCTGGCGTGCTCTGCCAATGCCCTGAAGCAGTCCGCACCAGGGGCTCCCTTGTGCCTGCGTAGCCTTTCCCGGGGCGTGCTCAAATCCTGTGGCCACTAGGGGTCATAGGTCACAATGGAGGGCCCTGTGTCATCTGCCTGGCGGGCCGGATCTCTGCCATTGGCTCAGTCTTGTCACCAGGCCCATCCCAAGCTCCGCCCACTCTTGCGGTGGGGGGACTGTCTCTATGGTGATGGCAAAGAAGCCTCAGCCCCGCCCACCTGGCCTTGACTTCACCTACCTGGCCCTCTGACCCTCACTCAGACCTCTGTGTTGATAAAAATCAATGTCCGCCAGTGCCCAGGTGTCAGCATCTGGGATAAAGGATTCGGGACCTTGCCTGGGGCAGAAGGCAGCCTAGGTCAGCGGGTAGCTGGAAGTCTAGTGACTTGTGACACTGCTGCCAGTGACAAATGGTGACTCCCACACTCACATATCCCCTGGTGGCAGAATGCTAGTGATGGGTGGAGAAACATCGCTCCGGAGCACACGTTTAATGGGGCACCAGCCAAAGCAAAGGCCAGGGCCAGTAGTGGACGTGGTGGAGCTGAATGGCGAGCCAGTGAAGGGCCCAAGGATCCCTCCTGTATGTGGCGAACAGGTCATCCGTGTCCCCACGTCCATCAACCATTGCACTGCTGGGGCCCAGGCTGCCAGGATTTCGGCCTTGCCTTCGGAGCCCGGCCACATAGGCAGCCTTGCACCGGAGGCGGGGACGTGTAGACAGCAAAAATTTGGAAACTGGCAGTGTTTCCTCGATTTCCCTGGCATCGGCCTTTTTGAGCGGCTTGCTTTTTTTCCTGGTAGGATAGGGCCCTGACGGAGAAAGGCAGGATTACGTGTGCAGGAATGGTGTGTGTTGAGAGGGTGACGACGTTGAGACCACGTTGGGATCTTTAGTCCCAGGAAAGGCCCCTGGCGGGTGTGGGTCAATGTTCTCTACCCATCCCCCTTGGCCGGGGGAGGTTTTCACCATACAAAGCAGCAGCGCAATTATTCGTCGCCGGAGAGGTTGCATCTGCCCACAAGCTCCACCTGGCCAGGGTCCGCCCCTACTGTATTGCGCGTGTCAGTCAACAGAAGCTAAGACCTTCCAGAGAGACTACCTGCTATTCTGTCCCCACGGGGAAGCAGTACAGCCAGAAGCCTCCCCCGTTCCATCTCTAGGCTCTCTCTCAGGCCCCTCATACTTGTGATGTGTCTCAGGGGTAGAATGAAGAGATTCCTCTGAGTGAACACATACGTGAGAGGCCACAGATGCTGAGGAAGGGCGCCTTGCCTAGTGATATCCTAGCGTAAGTGGAAAAGAGGTACCTGCCTGCTGTCCCAGTGTGTCGAACGTGTTCACATCAGGGGTTGCCTACTGTGAAGTTATTCCCTGGGTGCCCTGGATTTTGTGGCCAAAGACGCAAGGGGCCGTTGTCTGTCCATGGGTAAAATGGAGGGCTCTGCGGAACTGGCCGGTTAGGCTGGACCTCTCCTATTGGCTGAGTGTTTGTGACTCGTCCCCGTCCGAAGTTCCGCCCAGCCTTCCGGTGGCTGTCACCATGGTGATTGGGAAAGAAGCCTTAGGCCCCACACTCAGCCCTCACCTGGCCTACCTGGCCTCTTTCCCCTCATCTAGACCGCTGTGTGGATGAAAGAAAGGATGTCGGCCAGTGAGCACGTGTCCTCATTTCCTTGGAAGGATTAGGTTCCTTGCCTGGGCAGAAGACAGCCAAGGTCAGCCTGAGCCTAGACACCTAGTGACCTGTGACACTGCAGCCAGTGATAGATGTTGATGTCCACGCTCAGGTATCCGCAGGTGGCGGATTCAGTGTGGTGGGAAGAGAAGTGGAGGTAGAGATGACACACTCACGAGGGCACGGGCCAAAGGTCAGGGAAAATAGCTGAGGTCGTGGAGCTCTAGCGGAGCCAGTCTAGGGCCCAGGCCTCCCTGCTGTACGAGGCAAAGAGGTGATCCATATGCCGCCATCCGTAGATTCTGGACGGCTGGGGCCCTGGATGCCCGGATTTCGGCCTCGTCTACCGAGAAGTGACGCACATGCAGTGTGCCACCGGAGGCTGTGGAGAAGCAGAGGGCAAAATCTTGAAAATGGGGGCTTCAGTTGACTTGGCCTGTGCTCTCCTTTGGCTGAGTGACATCGTGTGTTTCCTAGCAGGTGAAGACATTCGTGGAGAGAGGCGGTTTCCATGCGTGCAGGCAAAGTGTGTGCTGAGATGATGAGTTGCAGGGGAGACCAGGGTGGACTCTCCAGACCCAGAATAGGCCTCTGGCAGGTATGTGTCAATGTTTTCTGCCCATGGCACTCAGCCGGTTATTTGCATAGAATGTTAGGAGCGGAATTAGTAGTCTCCGGAGAGGCTGCCACTTGTCAGCGAGCTTCACCTGGCCAGGTCCCACGGTGATGTCAAGCTTCACCTGGCCAGGTCCGCCCGTGATGTAGCTCCCCAATCAATCACTACTCTCTAGACCTTCCAGATAGACTCCCAGAACTTCTGTCCCCATGGGCAAGCAGTAGAGCCAGAGGCCTTCCCCCTTTGCTCTTTGGTCTCTAGGCCCTCTGTCAGGCACTCCAAGGTGTGAAGTGACAAGGGGGAGAAGGAAGAGATTTCAGAGAACGAAGACAAGCAGAGAGAGAGAGAGAGAGGCAAGAGATGCTGAGTGGGGATGCCTTGCCTACTGATATCCTCAGGAAAGTGGGAAAGAGGTACCTGGCGTGCTCTGCCAATGCCCTGAAGCAGTCCGCACCAGGGGCTCCCTTGTGCCTGCGTAGCCTTTCCCGGGGCGTGCTCAAATCCTGTGGCCACTAGGGGTCATAGGTCACAATGGAGGGCCCTGTGTCATCTGCCTGGCGGGCCGGATCTCTGCCATTGGCTCAGTCTTGTCACCAGGCCCATCCCAAGCTCCGCCCACTCTTGCGGTGGGGGGACTGTCTCTATGGTGATGGCAAAGAAGCCTCAGCCCCGCCCACCTGGCCTTGACTTCACCTACCTGGCCCTCTGACCCTCACTCAGACCTCTGTGTTGATAAAAATCAATGTCCGCCAGTGCCCAGGTGTCAGCATCTGGGATAAAGGATTCGGGACCTTGCCTGGGGCAGAAGGCAGCCTAGGTCAGCGGGTAGCTGGAAGTCTAGTGACTTGTGACACTGCTGCCAGTGACAAATGGTGACTCCCACACTCACATATCCCCTGGTGGCAGAATGCTAGTGATGGGTGGAGAAAGATCGCTCCGGAGCACACGTTTAATGGGGCACCAGCCAAAGCAAAGGCCAGGGCCAGTAGTGGACGTCGTGGAGCTGAATGGCGAGCCAGTGAAGGGCCCAAGGATCCCTCCTGTATGTGGCGAACAGGTCATCCGTGTCCCCACGTCCATCAACCATTGCACTGCTGGGGCCCAGGCTGCCAGGATTTCGGCCTTGCCTTCGGAGCCCGGCCACATAGGCAGCCTTGCACCGGAGGCGGGGACGTGTAGACAGCAAAAATTTGGAAACTGGCAGTGTTTCCTCGATTTCCCTGGCATCGGCCTTTTTGAGCGGCTTGCTTTTTTTCCTGGTAGGATAGGGCCCTGACGGAGAAAGGCAGGATTACGTGTGCAGGAATGGTGTGTGTTGAGAGGGTGACGACGTTGAGACCACGTTGGGATCTTTAGTCCCAGGAAAGGCCCCTGGCGGGTGTGGGTCAATGTTCTCTACCCATCCCCCTTGGCGGGGGGAGGTTTTCACCATACAAAGCAGCAGCGCAATTATTCGTCGCCGGAGAGGTTGCATCTGCCCACAAGCTCCCCCTGGCCAGGGTCCGCCCCTACTGTATTGCGCGTGTCAGTCAACAGAAGCTAAGACCTTCCAGAGAGACTACCTGCTATTCTGTCCCCACGGGGAAGCAGTACAGCCAGAAGCCTCCCCCGTTCCATCTCTAGGCTCTCTCTCAGGCCCCTCATTCTTGTGATGTGTCTCAGGGGTAGAATGAAGAGATTCCTCTGAGTGAACACATACGTGAGAGGCCACAGATGCTGAGGAAGGGCGCCTTGCCTAGTGATATCCTAGCGTAAGTGGAAAAGAGGTACCTGCCTGCTGTCCCAGTGTGTCGAACGTGTTCACATCAGGGGTTGCCTACTGTGAAGTTATTCCCTGGGTGCCCTGGATTTTGTGGCCAAAGACGCAAGGGGCCGTTGTCTGTCCATGGGTAAAATGGAGGGCTCTGCGGAACTGGCCGGTTAGGCTGGACCTCTCCTATTGGCTGAGTGTTTGTGACTCGTCCCCGTCCGAAGTTCCGCCCAGCCTTCCGGTGGCTGTCACCATGGTGATTGGGAAAGAAGCCTTAGGCCCCACACTCAGCCCTCACCTGGCCTACCTGGCCTCTTTCCCCTCATCTAGACCGCTGTGTAGATGAAAGAAAGGATGTCGGCCAGTCAGCACGTGTCCTGATTTCCTTGGAAGGATTAGGTTCCTTGCCTGGGCAGAAGACAGCCAAGGTCAGCCTGAGCCTAGACACCTAGTGACCTGTGACACTGCAGCCAGTGATAGATGTTGATGTCCACGCTCAGGTATCCGCAGGTGGCGGATTCAGTGTGGTGGGAAGAGAAGTGGAAGTAGAGATGACACACTCACGAGGGCACAGGCCAAAGGTCAGGGAAAATAGCTGAGGTCGTGGAGCTCTAGCGGAGCCAGTCTAGGGCCCAGGCCTCCCTGCTGTACGAGGCAAAGAGGTGATCCATATGCCGCCATCCGTAGATTCTGGACGGCTGGGGCCCTGGATGCCCGGATTTCGGCCTCGTCTACCGAGAAGTGACACACATGCAGTGTGCCACCGGAGGCTGTGGAGCAGCAGAGGGCAAAATCTTGAAAATGGGGGCTTCAGTTGACTTGGCCTGTGCTCTCCTTTGGCTGAGTGACATCGTGTGTTTCCTAGCAGGTGAAGACATTCGTGGAGAGAGGCGGTTTCCATGCGTGCAGGCAAAGTGTGTGCTGAGATGATGAGTTGCAGGGGAGACCAGGGTGGACTCTCCAGACCCAGAATAGGCCTCTGGCAGGTATGTGTCAATGTTTTCTGCCCATGGCACTCAGCCGGTTATTTGCATAGAATGTTAGGAGCGGAATTAGTAGTCTCCGGAGAGGCTGCCACTTGTCAGCGAGCTTCACCTGGCCAGGTCCCACGGTGATGTCAAGCTTCACCTGGCCAGGTCCGCCCGTGATGTAGCTCCCCAATCAATCACTACTCTCTAGACCTTCCAGATAGACTCCCAGAACTTCTCTCCCCATGGGCAAGCAGTAGAGCCAGAGGCCTTTCCCCTTTGCTCTTTGGTCTCTAGGCCCTCTGTCAGGCACTCCAAGGTGTGAAGTGACAAGGGGGAGAAGGAAGAGATTTCAGAGAACGAAGACAAGCAGAGAGAGACAGAGAGAGGCAAGAGATGCTGAGTGGGGATGCCTTGCCTACTGATATCCTCAGGAAAGTGGGAAAGAGGTACCTGGCGTGCTCTGCCAATGCCCTGAAGCAGTCCGCACCAGGGGCTCCCTTGTGCCTGCGTAGCCTTTCCCGGGGCGTGCTCAAATCCTGTGGCCACTAGGGGTCATAGGTCACAATGGAGGGCCCTGTGTCATCTGCCTGGCGGGCCGGATCTCTGCCATTGGCTCAGTCTTGTCACCAGGCCCATCCCAAGCTCCGCCCACTCTTGCGGTGGGGGGACTGTCTCTATGGTGATGGCAAAGAAGCCTCAGCCCCGCCCACCTGGCCTTGACTTCACCTACCTGGCCCTCTGACCCTCACTCAGACCTCTGTGTTGATAAAAATCAATGTCCGCCAGTGCCCAGGTGTCAGCATCTGGGATAAAGGATTCGGGACCTTGCCTGGGGCAGAAGGCAGCCTAGGTCAGCGGGTAGCTGGAAGTCTAGTGACTTGTGACACTGCTGCCAGTGACAAATGGTGACTCCCACACTCACATATCCCCTGGTGGCAGAATGCTAGTGATGGGTGGAGAAACATCGCTCCGGAGCACACGTTTAATGGGGCACCAGCCAAAGCAATGGCCAGGGACAGTAGTGGACGTCGTGGAGCTGAATGACGAGCCAGTGAAGGGCCCAAGGATCCCTCCTGTATGTGGCGAACAGGTCATCCGTGTCCCCACGTCCATCAACCATTGGACTGCTGGGGCCCAGGCTGCCAGGATTTCGGCCTTGCCTTCGGAGCCCGGCCACATAGGCAGCCTTGCACCGGAGGCGGGGACGTGTAGACAGCAAAAATTTGGAAACTGGCAGTGTTTCCTCGATTTCCCTGGCATCGGCCTTTTTGAGCGGCTTCCTTTTTTTCCTGGTAGGATAGGGCCCTGACGGAGAAAGGCAGGATTACGTGTGCAGGAAAGGTGCGTGTTGAGAGGGTGACTACGTTGAGACCACGTTGGGATCTTTAGTCCCAGGAAAGGCCCCTGGCGGGTATGGGTCAATGTTCTCTACCCATCCGCCTTGGCGGGGGGAGGTTTTCACCATACAAAGCAGCAGCGCAATTATTCGTCGCCGGAGAGGTTGCATCTGCCCACAAGCTCACCCTGGCCAGGGTCCGCCCCTACTGTATTGCGCGTGTCAGTCAACAGAAGCTAAGACCTTCCAGAGAGACTACCTGCTATTCTGTCCCCACGGGGAAGCAGTACAGCCAGAAGCCTCCCCCGTTCCATCTCTAGGCTCTCTCTCAGGCCCCTCATACTTGTGATGTGTCTCAGGGGTAGAATGAAGAGATTCCTCTGAGTGAACACATACGTGAGAGGCCACAGATGCTGAGGAAGGGCGCCTTGCCTAGTGATATCCTAGCGTAAGTGGAAAAGAGGTACCTGCCTGCTGTCCCAGTGTGTCGAACGTGTTCACATCAGGGGTTGCCTACTGTGAAGTTATTCCCTGGGTGCCCTGGATTTTGTGGCCAAAGACGCAAGGGGCCGTTGTCTGTCCATGGGTAAAATGGAGGGCTCTGCGGAACTGGCCGGTTAGGCTGGACCTCTCCTATTGGCTGAGTGTTTGTGACTCGTCCCCGTCCGAAGTTCCGCCCAGCCTTCCGGTGGCTGTCACCATGGTGATTGGGAAAGAAGCCTTAGGCCCCACACTCAGCCCTCACCTGGCCTACCTGGCCTCTTTCCCCTCATCTAGACCGCTGTGTGGATGAAAGAAAGGATGTCGGCCAGTCAGCACGTGTCCTGATTTCCTTGGAAGGATTAGGTTCCTTGCCTGGGCAGAAGACAGCCAAGGTCAGCCTGAGCCTAGACACCTAGTGACCTGTGACACTGCAGCCAGTGATAGATGTTGATGTCCACGCTCAGGTATCCGCAGGTGGCGGATTCAGTGTGGTGGGAGGAGAAGTGGAAGTAGACATGACACACTCACGAGGGCACAGGCCAAAGGTCAGGGAAAATAGCTGAGGTCGTGGAGCTCTAGCGGAGCCAGTCTAGGGCCCAGGCCTCCCTGCTGTACGAGGCAAAGAGGTGATCCATATGCCGCCATCCGTAGATTCTGGACGGCTGGGGCCCTGGATGCCCGGATTTCGGCCTCGTCTACCGAGAAGTGACGCACATGCAGTGTGCCACCGGAGGCTGTGGAGCAGCAGAGGGCAAAATCTTGAAAATGGGGGCTTCAGTTGACTTGGTCTGTGCTCTCCTTTGGCTGAGTGACATCGTGTGTTTCCTAGCAGGTGAAGACATTCGTGGAGAGAGGCGGTTTCCATGCGTGCAGGCAAAGTGTGTGCTGAGATGATGAGTTGCAGGGGAGACCAGGGTGGACTCTCCAGACCCAGAATAGGCCTCTGGCAGGTATGTGTCAATGTTTTCTGCCCATGGCACTCAGCCGGTTATTTGCATAGAATGTTAGGAGCGGAATTAGTAGTCTCCGGAGAGGCTGCCACTTGTCAGCGAGCTTCACCTGGCCAGGTCCCACGGTGATGTCAAGCTTCACCTGGCCAGGTCCGCCCGTGATGTAGCTCCCCAATCAATCACTACTCTCTAGACCTTCCAGATAGACTCCCAGAACTTCTCTCCCCATGGGCAAGCAGTAGAGCCAGAGGCCTTCCCCCTTTGCTCTTTGGTCTCTAGGCCCTCTGTCAGGCACTCCAAGGTGTGAAGTGACAAGGGGGAGAAGGAAGAGATTTCAGAGAACGAAGACAAGCAGAGAGAGAGAGAGAGAGGCAAGAGATGCTGAGTGGGGATGCCTTGCCTACTGATATCCTCAGGAAAGTGGGAAAGAGGTACCTGGCGTGCTCTGCCAATGCCCTGAAGCAGTCCGCACCAGGGGCTCCCTTGTGCCTGCGTAGCCTTTCCCGGGGCGTGCTCAAATCCTGTGGCCACTAGGGGTCATAGGTCACAATGGAGGGCCCTGTGTCATCTGCCTGGCGGGCCGGATCTCTGCCATTGGCTCAGTCTTGTCACCAGGCCCATCCCAAGCTCCGCCCACTCTTGCGGTGGGGGGACTGTCTCTATGGTGATGGCAAAGAAGCCTCAGCCCCGCCCACCTGGCCTTCACTTCACCTACCTGGCCCTCTGACCCTCACTCAGACCTCTGTGTTGATAAAAATCAATGTCCGCCAGTGCCCAGGTGTCAGCATCTGGGATAAAGGATTCGGGACCTTGCCTGGGGCAGAAGGCAGCCTAGGTCAGCAGGTAGCTGGAAGTCTAGTGACTTGTGACACTGCTGCCAGTGACAAATGGTGACTCCCACACTCAGATATCCCCTGGTGGCAGAATGCTAGTGATGGGTGGAGAAAGATCGCTCCGGAGCACATGTTTAATGGGGCACCAGCCAAAGCAAAGGCCAGGGCCAGTAGTGGACGTCGTGGAGCTGAATGGCGAGCCAGTGAAGGGCCCAAGGATCCCTCCTGTATGTGGCGAACAGGTCATCCGTGTCCCCACGTCCATCAACCATTGCACTGCTGGGGCCCAGGCTGCCAGGATTTCGGCCTTGCCTTCGGAGCCCGGCCACATAGGCAGCCTTGCACCGGAGGCGGGGACGTGTAGACAGCAAAAATTTGGAAACTGGCAGTGTTTCCTCGATTTCCCTGGCATCGGCCTTTTTGAGCGGCTTGCTTTTTTTCCTGGTAGGATAGGGCCCTGACGGAGAAAGGCAGGATTACGTGTGCAGGAATGGTGTGTGTTGAGAGGGTGACGACGTTGAGACCACGTTGGGATCTTTAGTCCCAGGAAAGGCCCCTGGCGGGTGTGGGTCAATGTTCTCTACCCATCCCCCTTGGCGGGGGGAGGTTTTCACCATACAAAGCAGCAGCGCAATTATTCGTCGCCGGAGAGGTTGCATCTGCCCACAAGCTCCACCTGGCCAGGGTCCGCCCCTACTGTATTGCGCGTGTCAGTCAACAGAAGCTAAGACCTTCCAGAGAGACTACCTGCTATTCTGTCCCCACGGGGAAGCAGTACAGCCAGAAGCCTCCCCCGTTCCATCTCTAGGCTCTCTCTCAGGCCCCTCATACTTGTGATGTGTCTCAGGGGTAGAATGAAGAGATTCCTCTGAGTGAACACATACGTGAGAGGCCACAGATGCTGAGGAAGGGCGCCTTGCCTAGTGATATCCTAGCGTAAGTGGAAAAGAGGTACCTGCCTGCTGTCCCAGTGTGTCGAACGTGTTCACATCAGGGGTTGCCTACTGTGAAGTTATTCCCTGGGTGCCCTGGATTTTGTGGCCAAAGACGCAAGGGGCCGTTGTCTGTCCATGGGTAAAATGGAGGGCTCTGCGGAACTGGCCGGTTAGGCTGGACCTCTCCTATTGGCTGAGTGTTTGTGACTCGTCCCCGTCCGAAGTTCCGCCCAGCCTTCCGGTGGCTGTCACCATGGTGATTGGGAAAGAAGCCTTAGGCCCCACACTCAGCCCTCACCTGGCCTACCTGGCCTCTTTCCCCTCATCTAGACCGCTGTGTAGATGAAAGAAAGGATGTCGGCCAGTCAGCACGTGTCCTCATTTCCTTGGAAGGATTAGGTTCCTTGCCTGGGCAGAAGACAGCCGAGGTCAGCCTGAGCCTAGACACCTAGTGACCTGTGACACTGCAGCCAGTGATAGATGTTGATGTCCACGCTCAGGTATCCGCAGGTGGCGGATTCAGTGTGGTGGGAAGAGAAGTGGAAGTAGAGATGACACACTCACGAGGGCACAGGCCAAAGGTCAGGGAAAATAGCTGAGGTCGTGGAGCTCTAGCGGAGCCAGTCTAGGGCCCAGGCCTCCCTGCTGTACGAGGCAAAGAGGTGATCCATATGCCGCCATCCGTAGATTCTGGACGGCTGGGGCCCTGGATGCCCGGATTTCGGCCTCGTCTACCGAGAAGTGACGCACATGCAGTGTGCCACCGGAGGCTGTGGAGCAGCAGAGGGCAAAATCTTGAAAATGGGGGCTTCAGTTGACTTGGCCTGTGCTCTCCTTTGGCTGAGTGACATCGTGTGTTTCCTAGCAGGTGAAGACATTCGTGGAGAGAGACGGTTTCCATGCGTGCAGGCAAAGTGTGTGCTGAGATGATGAGTTGCAGGGGAGACCAGGGTGGACTCTCCAGACCCAGAATAGGCCTCTGGCAGGTATGTGTCAATGTTTTCTGCCCATGGCACTCAGCCGGTTATTTGCATAGAATGTTAGGAGCGGAATTAGTAGTCTCCGGAGAGGCTGCCACTTGTCAGCGAGCTTCACCTGGCCAGGTCCCACGGTGATGTCAAGCTTCACCTGGCCAGGTCCGCCCGTGATGTAGCTCCCCAATCAATCACTACTCTCTAGACCTTCCAGATAGACTCCCAGAACTTCTCTCCCCATGGGCAAGCAGTAGAGCCAGAGGCCTTCCCCCTTTGCTCTTTGGTCTCTAGGCCCTCTGTCAGGCACTCCAAGGTGTGAAGTGACAAGGGGGAGAAGGAAGAGATTTCAGAGAACGAAGACAAGCAGAGAGAGAGAGAGAGAGGCAAGAGATGCTGAGTGGGGATGCCTTGCCTACTGATATCCTCAGGAAAGTGGGAAAGAGGTACCTGGCGTGCTCTGCCAATGCCCTGAAGCAGTCCGCACCAGGGGCTCCCTTGTGCCTGCGTAGCCTTTCCCGGGGCGTGCTCAAATCCTGTGGCCACTAGGGGTCATAGGTCACAATGGAGGGCCCTGTGTCATCTGCCTGGCGGGCCGGATCTCTGCCATTGGCTCAGTCTTGTCACCAGGCCCATCCCAAGCTCCGCCCACTCTTGCGGTGGGGGGACTGTCTCTATGGTGATGGCAAAGAAGCCTCAGCCCCGCCCACCTGGACTTCACTTCACCTACCTGGCCCTCTGACCCTCACTCAGACCTCTGTGTTGATAAAAATCAATGTCCGCCAGTGCCCAGGTGTCAGCATCTGGGATAAAGGATTCGGGACCTTGCCTGGGGCAGAAGGCAGCCTAGGTCAGCGGGTAGCTGGAAGTCTAGTGACTTGTGACACTGCTGCCAGTGACAAATGGTGACTCCCACACTCACATATCCCCTGGTGGCAGAATGCTAGTGATGGGTGGAGAAAGATCGCTCCGGAGCACACGTTTAATGGGGCACCAGCCAAAGCAAAGGCCAGGGCCAGTAGTGGACGTCGTGGAGCTGAATGGCGAGCCAGTGAAGGGCCCAAGGATCCCTCCTGTATGTGGCGAACAGGTCATCCGTGTCCCCAGGTCCATCAACCATTGCACTGCTGGGGCCCAGGCTGCCAGGATTTCGGCCTTGCCTTCGGAGCCCGGCCACATAGGCAGCCTTGCACCGGAGGCGGGGACGTGTAGACAGCAAAAATTTGGAAACTGGCAGTGTTTCCTCGATTTCCCTGGCATGGGCCTCTTTGAGCGGCTTGCTTTTTTTCCTGGTAGGATAGGGCCCTGACGGAGAAAGGCAGGATTACGTGTGCAGGAAAGGTGTGTGTTGAGAGGGTGACGACGTTGAGACCACGTTGGGATCTTTAGTCCCAGGAAAGGCCCCTGGCGGGTGTGGGTCAATGTTCTCTACCCATCCACCTTGGCGGGGGGAGGTTTTCACCATACAAAGCAACAGCGCTATTATTCGTCGCCGGAGAGGTTGCATCTGCCCACAAGCTCACCCTGGCCTGGGTCCGCCCCTACTGTATTGCGCGTGTCAGTCAACAGAAGCTAAGACCTTCCAGAGAGACTACCTGCTATTCTGTCCCCACGGGGAAGCAGTACAGCCAGAAGCCTCCCCCGTTCCATCTCTAGGCTCTCTCTCAGGCCCCTCATACTTGTGATGTGTCTCAGGGGTAGAATGAAGAGATTCCTCTGAGTGAACACATACGTGAGAGGCCACAGATGCTGAGGAAGGGCGCCTTGCCTAGTGATATCCTAGCGTAAGTGGAAAAGAGGTACCTGCCTGCTGTCCCAGTGTGTCGAACGTGTTCACATCAGGGGTTGCCTACTGTGAAGTTATTCCCTGGGTGCCCTGGATTTTGTGGCCAAAGACGCAAGGGGCCGTTGTCTGTCCATGGGTAAAATGGAGGGCTCTGCGGAACTGGCCGGTTAGGCTGGACCTCTCCTATTGGCTGAGTGTTTGTGACTGGTCCCCGTCAGAAGTTCCGCCCAGCCTTCTGGTGGCTGTCACCATGGTGATTGGGAAAGAAGCCTTAGGCCCCACACTCAGCCCTCACCTGGCCTACCCGGCCTCTTTCCCCTCATCTAGACCGCTGTGTAGATGAAAGAAAGGATGTCGGCCAGTGAGCACGTGTCCTGATTTCCTTGGAAGGATTAGGTTCCTTGCCTGGGCAGAAGACAGCCAAGGTCAGCCTGAGCCTAGACACCTAGTGACCTGTGACACTGCAGCCAGTGATAGATGTTGATGTCCACGCTCAGGTATCCGCAGGTGGCGGATTCAGTGTGGTGGGAGGAGAAGTGGAAGTAGAGATGACACACTCACGAGGGCACAGGCCAAAGGTCAGGGAAAATAGCTGAGGTCGTGGAGCTCTAGCGGAGCCAGTCTAGGGCCCAGGCCTCCCTGCTGTACGAGGCAAAGAGGTGATCCATATGCCGCCATCCGTAGATTCTGGACGGCTGGGGCCCTGGATGCCCGGATTTCGGCCTCGTCTACCGAGAAGTGACGCACATGCAGTGTGCCACCGGAGGCTGTGGAGCAGCAGAGGGCAAAATCTTGAAAATGGGGGCTTCAGTTGACTTGGCCTGTGCTCTCCTTTGGCTGAGTGACATCGTGTGTTTCCTAGCAGGTGAAGACATTCGTGGAGAGAGGCGGTTTCCATGCGTGCAGGCAAAGTGTGTGCTGAGATGATGAGTTGCAGGGGAGACCAGGGTGGACTCTCCAGACCCAGAATAGGCCTCTGGCAGGTATGTGTCAATGTTTTCTGCCCATGGCACTCAGCCGGTTATTTGCATAGAATGTTAGGAGCGGAATTAGTAGTCTCCGGAGAGGCTGCCACTTGTCAGCGAGCTTCACCTGGCCAGGTCCCACGGTGATGTCAAGCTTCACCTGGCCAGGTCCGCCCGTGATGTAGCTCCCCAATCAATCACTACTCTCTAGACCTTCCAGATAGACTCCCAGAACTTCTGTCCCCATGGGCAAGCAGTAGAGCCAGAGGCCTTCCCCCTTTGCTCTTTGGTCTCTAGGCCCTCTGTCAGGCACTCCAAGGTGTGAAGTGACAAGGGGGAGAAGGAAGAGATTTCAGAGAACGAAGACAAGCAGAGAGAGAGAGAGAGAGGCAAGAGATGCTGAGTGGGGATGCCTTGCCTACTGATATCCTCAGGAAAGTGGGAAAGAGGTACCTGGCGTGCTCTGCCAATGCCCTGAAGCAGTCCGCACCAGGGGCTCCCTTGTGCCTGCGTAGCCTTTCCCGGGGCGTGCTCAAATCCTGTGGCCACTAGGGGTCATAGGTCACAATGGAGGGCCCTGTGTCATCTGCCTGGCGGGCCGGATCTCTGCCATTGGCTCAGTCTTGTCACCAGGCCCATCCCAAGCTCCGCCCACTCTTGCGGTGGGGGGACTGTCTCTATGGTGATGGCAAAGAAGCCTCAGCCCCGCCCACCTGGACTTCACTTCACCTACCTGGCTCTCTGACCCTCACTCAGACCTCTGTGTTGATAAAAATCAATGTCCGCCAGTGCCCAGGTGTCAGCATCTGGGATAAAGGATTCGGGACCTTGCCTGGGGCAGAAGGCAGCCTAGGTCAGCGGGTAGCTGGAAGTCTAGTGACTTGTGACGCTGCTGCCAGTGACAAATGGTGACTCCCACACTCACATATCCCCTGGTGGCAGAATGCTAGTGATGGGTGGAGAAAGATCGCTCCGGAGCACACGTTTAATGGGGCACCAGCCAAAGCAAAGGCCAGGGCCAGTAGTGGACGTCGTGGAGCTGAATGGCGAGCCAGTGAAGGGCCCAAGGATCCCTCCTGTATGTGGCGAACAGGTCATCCGTGTCCCCACGTCCATCAACCATTGCACTGCTGGGGCCCAGGCTGCCAGGATTTCGGCCTTGCCTTCGGAGCCCGGCCACATAGGCAGCCTTGCACCGGAGGCGGGGACGTGTAGACAGCAAAAATTTGGAAACTGGCAGTGTTTCCTCGATTTCCCTGGCATCGGCCTTTTTGAGCGGCTTGCTTTTTTTCCTGGTAGGATAGGGCCCTGACGGAGAAAGGCAGGATTACGTGTGCAGGAATGGTGTGTGTTGAGAGGGTGACGACGTTGAGACCACGTTGGGATCTTTAGTCCCAGGAAAGGCCCCTGGCGGGTGTGGGTCAATGTTCTCTACCCATCCCCCTTGGCGGGGGGAGGTTTTCACCATACAAAGCAGCAGCGCAATTATTCGTCGCCGGAGAGGTTGCATCTGCCCACAAGCTCCACCTGGCCAGGGTCCGCCCCTACTGTATTGCGCGTGTCAGTCAACAGAAGCTAAGACCTTCCAGAGAGACTACCTGCTATTCTGTCCCCACGGGGAAGCAGTACAGCCAGAAGCCTCCCCCGTTCCATCTCTAGGCTCTCTCTCAGGCCCCTCATTCTTGTGATGTGTCTCAGGGGTAGAATGAAGAGATTCCTCTGAGTGAACACATACGTGAGAGGCCACAGATGCTGAGGAAGGGCGCCTTGCCTAGTGATATCCTAGCGTAAGTGGAAAAGAGGTACCTGCCTGCTGTCCCAGTGTGTCGAACGTGTTCACATCAGGGGTTGCCTACTGTGAAGTTATTCCCTGGGTGCCCTGGATTTTGTGGCCAAAGACGCAAGGGGCCGTTGTCTGTCCATGGGTAAAATGGAGGGCTCTGCGGAACTGGCCGGTTAGGCTGGACCTCTCCTATTGGCTGAGTGTTTGTGACTCGTCCCCGTCCGAAGTTCCGCCCAGCCTTCCGGTGGCTGTCACCATGGTGATTGGGAAAGAAGCCTTAGGCCCCACACTCAGCCCTCACCTGGCCTACCTGGCCTCTTTCCCCTCATCTAGACCGCTGTGTGGATGAAAGAAAGGATGTCGGCCAGTGAGCACGTGTCCTGATTTCCTTGGAAGGATTAGGTTCCTTGCCTGGGCAGAAGACAGCCAAGGTCAGCCTGAGCCTAGACACCTAGTGACCTGTGACACTGCAGCCAGTGATAGATGTTGATGTCCACGCTCAGGTATCCGCAGGTGGCGGATTCAGTGTGGTGGGAAGAGAAGTGGAGGTAGAGATGACACACTCACGAGGGCACGGGCCAAAGGTCAGGGAAAATAGCTGAGGTCGTGGAGCTCTAGCGGAGCCAGTCTAGGGCCCAGGCCTCCCTGCTGTACGAGGCAAAGAGGTGATCCATATGCCGCCATCCGTAGATTCTGGACGGCTGGGGCCCTGGATGCCCGGATTTCGGCCTCGTCTACCGAGAAGTGACGCACATGCAGTGTGCCACCGGAGGCTGTGGAGCAGCAGAGGGCAAAATCTTGAAAATGGGGGCTTCAGTTGACTTGGCCTGTGCTCTCCTTTGGCTGAGTGACATCGTGTGTTTCCTAGCAGGTGAAGACATTCGTGGAGAGAGGCGGTTTCCATGCGTGCAGGCAAAGTGTGTGCTGAGATGATGAGTTGCAGGGGAGACCAGGGTGGACTCTCCAGACCCAGAATAGGCCTCTGGCAGGTATGTGTGAATGTTTTCTGCCCATGGCACTCAGCCGGTTATTTGCATAGAATGTTAGGAGCGGAATTAGTAGTCTCCGGAGAGGCTGCCACTTGTCAGCGAGCTTCACCTGGCCAGGTCCCACGGTGATGTCAAGCTTCACCTGGCCAGGTCCGCCCGTGATGTAGCTCCCCAATCAATCACTACTCTCTAGACTTTCCAGATAGACTCCCAGAACTTCTCTCCCCATGGGCAAGCAGTAGAGCCAAAGGCCTTCCCCCTTTGCTCTTTGGTCTCTAGGCCCTCTGTCAGGCACTCCAAGGTGCGAAGTGACAAGGGGGAGAAGGAAGAGATTTCAGAGAACGAAGACAAGCAGAGAGAGAGAGAGAGAGGCAAGAGATGCTGAGTGGGGATGCCTTGCCTACTGATATCCTCAGGAAAGTGGGAAAGAGGTACCTGGCGTGCTCTGCCAATGCCCTGAAGCAGTCCGCACCAGGGGCTCCCTTGTGCCTGCGTAGCCTTTCCCGGGGCGTGCTCAAATCCTGTGGCCACTAGGGGTCATAGGTCACAATGGAGGGCCCTGTGTCATCTGCCTGGCGGGCCGGATCTCTGCCATTGGCTCAGTCTTGTCACCAGGCCCATCCCAAGCTCCGCCCACTCTTGCGGTGGGGGGACTGTCTCTATGGTGATGGCAAAGAAGCCTCAGCCCTGCCCACCTGGCCTTCACTTCACCTACCTGGCCCTCTGACCCTCACTCAGACCTCTGTGTTGATAAAAATCAATGTCCGCCAGTGCCCAGGTGTCAGCATCTGGGATAAAGGATTCGGGACCTTGCCTGGGGCAGAAGGCAGCCTAGGTCAGCGGGTAGCTGGAAGTCTAGTGACTTGTGACACTGCTGCCAGTGACAAATGGTGACTCCCACACTCACATATCCCCTGGTGGCAGAATGCTAGTGATGGGTGGAGAAACATCGCTCCGGAGCACACGTTTAATGGGGCACCAGCCAAAGCAAAGGCCAGGGCCAGTAGTGGACGTCGTGGAGCTGAATGGCGAGCCAGTGAAGGGCCCAAGGATCCCTCCTGTATGTGGCGAACAGGTCATCCGTGTCCCCACGACCATCAACCATTGCACTGCTGGGGCCCAGGCTGCCAGGATTTCGGCCTTGCCTTCGGAGCCCGGCCACATAGGCAGCCTTGCACCGGAGGCGGGGACGTGTAGACAGCAAAAATTTGGAAACTGGCAGTGTTTCCTCGATTTCCCTGGCATCGGCCTCTTTGAGCGGCTTGCTTTTTTTCCTGGTAGGATAGGGCCCTGACGGAGAAAGGCAGGATTACGTGTGCAGAAAAGGTGTGTGTTGAGAGGGTGACGACGTTGAGACCACGTTGGGATCTTTAGTCCCAGGAAAGGCCCCTGGCGGGTGTGGGTCAATGTTCTCTACTCATGCCCCTTGGCGGGGGGAGGTTTTCACCATACAAAGCAGCAGCGCAATTATTCGTCGCCGGAGAGGTTGCATCTGCCCACAAGCTCCCCCTGGCCAGGGTCCGCCCCTACTGTATTGCGCGTGTCAGTCAACAGAAGCTAAGACCTTCCAGAGAGACTACCTGCTATTCTGTCCCCACGGGGAAGCAGTACAGCCAGAAGCCTCCCCCGTTCCATCTCTAGGCTCTCTCTCAGGCCCCTCATACTTGTGATGTGTCTCAGGGGTAGAATGAAGAGATTCCTCTGAGTGAACACATACGTGAGAGGCCACAGATGCTGAGGAAGGGCGCCTTGCCTAGTGATATCCTAGCGTAAGTGGAAAAGAGGTACCTGCCTGCTGTCCCAGTGTGTCGAACGTGTTCACATCAGGGGTTGCCTACTGTGAAGTTATTCCCTGGGTGCCCTGGATTTTGTGGCCAAAGACGCAAGGGGCCGTTGTCTGTCCATGGGTAAAATGGAGGGCTCTGCGGAACTGGCCGGTTAGGCTGGACCTCTCCTATTGGCTGAGTGTTTGTGACTCGTCCCCGTCGGAAGTTCCGCCCAGCCTTCCGGTGGCTGTCACCATGGTGATTGGGAAAGAAGCCTTAGGCCCCACACTCAGCCCTCACCTGGCCTACCTGGCCTCTTTCCCCTCATCTAGACCGCTGTGTGGATGAAAGAAAGGATGTCGGCCAGTGAGCACGTGTCCTGATTTCCTTGGAAGGATTAGGTTCCTTGCCTGGGCAGAAGACAGCCAAGGTCAGCCTGAGCCTAGACACCTAGTGACCTGTGACACTGCAGCCAGTGATAGATGTTGATGTCCACGCTCAGGTATCCGCAGGTGGCGGATTCAGTGTGGTGGGAAGAGAAGTGGAAGTAGAGATGACACACTCAGGAGGGCACAGGCCAAAGGTCAGGGAAAATAGCTGAGGTCGTGGAGCTCTAGCGGAGCCAGTCTAGGGCCCAGGCCTCCCTGCTGTACGAGGCAAAGAGGTGATCCATATGCCGCCATCCGTAGATTCTGGACGGCTGGGGCCCTGGATGCCCGGATTTCGGCCTCGTCTACCGAGAAGTGACGCACATGCAGTGTGCCACCGGAGGCTGTGGAGCAGCAGAGGGCAAAATCTTGAAAATGGGGGCTTCAGTTGACTTGGCCTGTGCTCTCCTTTGGCTGAGTGACATCGTGTGTTTCCTAGCAGGTGAAGACATTCGTGGAGAGAGGCGGTTTCCATGCGTGCAGGCAAAGTGTGTGCTGAGATGATGAGTTGCAGGGGAGACCAGGGTGGACTCTCCAGACCCAGAATAGGCCTCTGGCAGGTATGTGTCAATGTTTTCTGCCCATGGCACTCAGCCGGTTATTTGCATAGAATGTTAGGAGCGGAATTAGTAGTCTCCGGAGAGGCTGCCACTTGTCAGCGAGCTTCACCTGGCCAGGTCCCACGGTGATGTCAAGCTTCACCTGGCCAGGTCCGCCCGTGATGTAGCTCCCCAATCAATCACTACTCTCTAGACCTTCCAGATAGACTCCCAGAACTTCTGTCCCCATGGGTAAGCAGTAGAGCCAGAGGCCTTCCCCCTTTGCTCTTTGGTCTCTAGGCCCTCTGTCAGGCACTCCAAGGTGTGAAGTGACAAGGGGGAGAAGGAAGAGATTTCAGAGAACGAAGACAAGCAGAGAGAGAGAGAGAGAGGCAAGAGATGCTGGGTGGGGATGCCTTGCCTACTGATATCCTCAGGAAAGTGGGAAAGAGGTACCTGGCGTGCTCTGCCAATGCCCTGAAGCAGTCCGCACCAGGGGCTCCCTTGTGCCTGCGTAGCCTTTCCCGGGGCGTGCTCAAATCCTGTGGCCACTAGGGGTCATAGGTCACAATGGAGGGCCCTGTGTCATCTGCCTGGCGGGCCGGATCTCTGCCATTGGCTCAGTCTTGTCACCAGGCCCATCCCAAGCTCCGCCCACTCTTGCGGTGGGGGGACTGTCTCTATGGTGATGGCAAAGAAGCCTCAGCCCCGCCCACCTGGCCTTCACTTCACCTACCTGGCCCTCTGACCCTCACTCAGACCTCTGTGTTGATAAAAATCAATGTCCGCCAGTGCCCAGGTGTCAGCATCTGGGATAAAGGATTCGGGACCTTGCCTGGGGCAGAAGGCAGCCTAGGTCAGCGGGTAGCTGGAAGTCTAGTGACTTGTGACACTGCTGCCAGTGACAAATGGTGACTCCCACACTCACATATCCCCTGGTGGCAGAATGCTAGTGATGGGTGGAGATAGATCGCTCCGGAGCACACGTTTAATGGGGCACCAGCCAAAGCAAAGGCCAGGGCCAGTAGTGGACGTCGTGGAGCTGAATGGCGAGCCAGTGAAGGGCCCAAGGATCCCTCCTGTATGTGGCGAACAGGTCATCCGTGTCCCCACGTCCATCAACCATTGCACTGCTGGGGCCCAGGCTGCCAGGATTTCGGCCTTGCCTTCGGAGCCCGGCCACATAGGCAGCCTTGCACCGGAGGCGGGGACGTGTAGACAGCAAAAATTTGGAAACTGGCAGTGTTTCCTCGATTTCCCTGGCATCGGCCTCTTTGAGCGGCTTGCTTTTTTTCCTGGTAGCATAGGGTCCTGACGGAGAAAGGCGGGATTACGTGTGCAGGAAAGGTGTGTGTTGAGAGGGTGACGACGTTGAGACCACGTTGGGATCTTTAGTCCCAGGAAAGGCCCCTGGCGGGTGTGGGTCAATGTTCTCTACCCATCCCCCTTGGCGGGGGGAGGTTTTCACCATACAAAGCAGCAGCGCAATTATTCGTCGCCGGAGAGGTTGCATCTGCCCACAAGCTCCACCTGGCCAGGGTCCGCCCCTACTGTATTGCGCGTGTCAGTCAACAGAAGCTAAGACCTTCCAGAGAGACTACCTGCTATTCTGTCCCCACGGGGAAGCAGTACAGCCAGAAGCCTCCCCCGTTCCATCTCTAGGCTCTCTCTCAGGCCCCTCATACTTGTGATGTGTCTCAGGGGTAGAATGAAGAGATTCCTCTGAGTGAACACATACGTGAGAGGCCACAGATGCTGAGGATGTGCGCCTTGCCTAGTGATATCCTAGCGTAAGTGGAAAAGAGGTACCTGCCTGATGTCCCAGTGTGTCGAACGTGTTCACATCAGGGGTTGCCTACTGTGAAGTTATTCCCTGGGTGCCCTGGATTTTGTGGCCAAAGACGCAAGGGGGCATTGTCTGTCCATGGGTAAAATGGAGGGCTCTGCGGAACTGGCCGGTTAGGCTGGACCTCTCCTATTGGCTGAGTGTTTGTGACTCGTCCCCGTCAGAAGTTCCGCCCAGCCTTCCGGTGGCTGTCACCATGGTGATTGGGAAAGAAGCCTTAGGCCCCACACTCAGCCCTCACCTGGCCTACCTGGCCTCTTTCCCCTCATCTAGACCGCTGTGTGGATGAAAGAAAGGATGTCGGCCAGTGAGCACGTGTCCTGATTTCCTTGGAAGGATTAGGTTCCTTGCCTGGGCAGAAGACAGCCAAGGTCAGCCTGAGCCTAGACACCTAGTGACCTGTGACACTGCAGCCAGTGATAGATGTTGATGTCCACGCTCAGGTATCCGCAGGTGGCGGATTCAGTGTGGTGGGAAGAGAAGTGGAAGTAGAGATGACACAGTCACGAGGGCACGGTCCAAAGGTCAGGGAAAATAGCTGAGGTCGTGGAGCTCTAGCGGAGCCAGTCTAGGGCCCAGGCCTCCCTGCTGTACGAGGCAAAGAGGTGATCCATATGCCGCCATCCGTAGATTCTGGACGGCTGGGGCCCTGGATGCCCGGATTTCGGCCTCGTCTACCGAGAAGTGACGCACATGCAGTGTGCCACCGGAGGCTGTGGAGCAGCAGAGGGCAAAATCTTGAAAATGGGGGCTTCAGTTGACTTGGCCTGTGCTCTCCTTTGGCTGAGTGACATCGTGTGTTTCCTAGCAGGTGAAGACATTCGTGGAGAGAGGCGGTTTCCATGCGTGCAGGCAAAGTGTGTGCTGAGATGATGAGTTGCAGGGGAGACCAGGGTGGACTCTCCAGACCCAGAATAGGCCTCTGGCAGGTATATGTCAATGTTTTCTGCCCATGGCACTCAGCCGGTTATTTGCATGGAATGTTAGGAACGGAATTAGTAGTCTCCGGAGAGGCTGCCACTTGTCAGCGAGCTTCACCTGGCCAGGTCCCACGGTGATGTCAAGCTTCACCTGGCCAGGTCCGCCCGTGATGTAGCTCCCCAATCAATCACTACTCTCTAGACCTTCCAGATAGACTCCCAGAACTTCTCTCCCCATGGGCAAGCAGTAGAGCCAGAGGCCTTCCCCCTTTGCTCTTTGGTCTCTAGGCCCTCTGTCAGGCACTCCAAGGTGTGAAGTGACAAGGGGGAGAAGGAAGAGATTTCAGAGAACGAAGACAAGCAGAGAGAGACAGAGAGAGGCAAGAGATGCTGAGTGGGGATGCCTTGCCTACTGATATCCTCAGGAAAGTGGGAAAGAGGTACCTGGCGTGCTCTGCCAATGCCCTGAAGCAGTCTGCACCAGGGGCTCCCTTGTGCCTGCGTAGCCTTTCCCGGGGCGTGCTCAAATCCTGTGGCCACTAGGGGTCATAGGTCACAATGGAGGGCCCTGTGTCATCTGCCTGGCGGGCCGGATCTCTGCCATTGGCTCAGTCTTGTCACCAGGCCCATCCCAAGCTCCGCCCACTCTTGCGGTGGGGGGACTGTCTCTATGGTGATGGCAAAGAAGCCTCAGCCCCGCCCACCTGGCCTTCACTTCACCTACCTGGCCCTCTGACCCTCACTCAGACCTCTGTGTTGATAAAAATCAATGTCCGCCAGTGCCCAGGTGTCAGCATCTGGGATAAAGGATTCGGGACCTTGCCTGGGGCAGAAGGCAGCCTAGGTCAGCGGGTAGCTGGAAGTCTAGTGACTTGTGACACTGCTGCCAGTGACAAATGGTGACTCCCACACTCACATATCCCCTGGTGGCAGAATGCTAGTGATGGGTGGAGAAACATCGCTCCGGAGCACACGTTTAATGGGGCACCAGCCAAAGCAAAGGCCAGGGCCAGTAGTGGACGTCGTGGAGCTGAATGGCGAGCCAGTGAAGGGCCCAAGGATCCCTCCTGTATGTGGTGAACAGGTCATCCGTGTCCCCAGGTCCATCAACCATTGCACTGCTGGGGCCCAGGCTGCCAGGATTTCGGCCTTGCCTTCGGAGCCCGACCACATAGGCAGCCTTGCACCGGAGGCGGGGACGTGTAGACAGCAAAAATTTGGAAACTGGCAGTGTTTCCTCGATTTCCCTGGCATCGGCCTTTTTGAGCGGCTTGCTTTTTTTCCTGGTAGGATAGGGCCCTGACGGAGAAAGGCAGGATTACGTGTGCAGGAAAGGTGTGTGTTGAGAGGGTGACGACGTTGAGACCACGTTGGGATCTTTAGTCCCAGGAAAGGCCCCTGGCGGGTGTGGGTCAATGTTCTCTACCCATCCCCCTTGGCGGGGGGAGGTTTTCACCATACAAAGCAGCAGCGCAATTATTCGTCGCCGGAGAGGTTGCATCTGCCCACAAGCTCCCCCTGGCCAGGGTCCGCCCCTACTGTATTGCGCGTGTCAGTCAACAGAAGCTAAGACCTTCCAGAGAGACTACCTGCTATTCTGTCCCCACGGGGAAGCAGTACAGCCAGAAGCCTCCCCCGTTCCATCTCTAGGCTCTCTCTCAGGCCCCTCATACTTGTGATGTGTCTCAGGGGTAGAATGAAGAGATTCCTCTGAGTGAACACATACGTGAGAGGCCACAGATGCTGAGGAAGGGCGCCTTGCCTAGTGATATCCTAGCGTAAGTGGAAAAGAGGTACCTGCCTGCTGTCCCAGTGTGTCGAACGTGTTCACATCAGGGGTTGCCTACTGTGAAGTTATTCCCTGGGTGCCCTGGATTTTGTGGCCAAAGACGCAAGGGGGCGTTGTCTGTCCATGGGTAAAATGGAGGGCTCTGCGGAACTGGCCGGTTAGGCTGGACCTCTCCTATTGGCTGAGTGTTTGTGACTCGTCCCCGTCCGAAGTTCCGCCCAGCCTTCCGGTGGCTGTCACCATGGTGATTGGGAAAGAAGCCTTAGGCCCCACACTCAGCCCTCACCTGGCCTACCTGGCCTCTTTCCCCTCATCTAGACCGCTGTGTGGATGAAAGAAAGGATGTCGGCCAGTGAGCACGTGTCCTGATTTCCTTGGAAGGATTAGGTTCCTTGCCTGGGCAGAAGACAGCCAAGGTCAGCCTGAGCCTAGACACCTAGTGACCTGTGACACTGCAGCCAGTGATAGATGTTGATGTCCACGCTCAGGTATCCGCAGGTGGCGGATTCAGTGTGGTGGGAAGAGAAGTGGAAGTAGAGATGACACACTCAGGAGGGCACAGGCCAAAGGTCAGGGAAAATAGCTGAGGTCGTGGAGCTCTAGCGGAGCCAGTCTAGGGCCCAGGCCTCCCTGCTGTACGAGGCAAAGAGGTGATCCATATGCCGCCATCCGTAGATTCTGGACGGCTGGGGCCCTGGATGCCCGGATTTCGGCCTCGTCTACCGAGAAGTGACGCACATGCAGTGTGCCACCGGAGGCTGTGGAGCAGCAGAGGGCAAAATCTTGAAAATGGGGGCTTCAGTTGACTTGGCCTGTGCTCTCCTTTGGCTGAGTGACATCGTGTGTTTCCTAGCAGGTGAAGACATTCGTGGAGAGAGGCGGTTTCCATGCGTGCAGGCAAAGTGTGTGCTGAGATGATGAGTTGCAGGGGAGACCAGGGTGGACTCTCCAGACCCAGAATAGGCCTCTGGCAGGTATGTGTCAATGTTTTCTGCCCATGGCACTCAGCCGGTTATTTGCATAGAATGTTAGGAGCGGAATTAGTAGTCTCCGGAGAGGCTGCCACTTGTCAGCGAGCTTCACCTGGCCAGGTCCCACGGTGATGTCAAGCTTCACCTGGCCAGGTCCGCCCGTGATGTAGCTCCCCAATCAATCACTACTCTCTAGACCTTCCAGATAGACTCCCAGAACTTCTCTCCCCATGGGCAAGCAGTAGAGCCAGAGGCCTTTCCCCTTTGTTCTTTGGTCTCTAGGCCCTCTGTCAGGCACTCCAAGGTGTGAAGTGACAAGGGGGAGAAGGAAGAGATTTCAGAGAACGAAGACAAGCAGAGAGAGACAGAGAGAGGCAAGAGATGCTGAGTGGGGATGCCTTGCCTACTGATATCCTCAGGAAAGTGGGAAAGAGGTACCTGGCGTGCTCTGCCAATGCCCTGAAGCAGTCCGCACCAGGGGCTCCCTTGTGCCTGCGTAGCCTTTCCCGGGGCGTGCTCAAATCCTGTGGCCACTAGGGGTCATAGGTCACAATGGAGGGCCCTGTGTCATCTGCCTGGCGGGCCGGATCTCTGCCATTGGCTCAGTCTTGTCACCAGGCCCATCCCAAGCTCCGCCCACTCTTGCGGTGGGGGGACTTTCTCTATGGTGATGGCAAAGAAGCCTCAGCCCCGCCCACCTGGCCTTCACTTCACCTACCTGGCCCTCTGACCCTCACTCAGACCTCTGTGTTGATAAAAATCAATGTCCGCCAGTGCCCAGGTGTCAGCATCTGGGATAAAGGATTCGGGACCTTGCCTGGGGCAGAAGGCAGCCTAGGTCAGCGGGTAGCTGGAAGTCTAGTGACTTGTGACACTGCTGCCAGTGACAAATGGTGACTCCCACACTCACATATCCCCTGGTGGCAGAATGCTAGTGATGGGTGGAGAAAGATCGCTCCGGAGCACACGTTTAATGGGGCACCAGCCAAAGCAAAGGCCAGGGCCAGTAGTGGACGTCGTGGAGCTGAATGGCGAGCCAGTGAAGGGCCCAAGGATCCCTCCTGTATGTGGCGAACAGGTCATCCGTGTCCCCACGTCCATCAACCATTGCACTGCTGGGGCCCAGGCTGCCAGGATTTCGGCCTTGCCTTCGGAGCCCGGCCACATAGGCAGCCTTGCACCGGAGGCGGGGACGTGTAGACAGCAAAAATTTGGAAACTGGCAGTGTTTCCTCGATTTCCCTGGCATCGGCCTCTTTGAGCGGCTTGCTTTTTTTCCTGGTAGGATAGGGCCCTGACGGAGAAAGGCAGGATTACGTGTGCAGGAAAGGTGTGTGTTGAGAGGGTGACGACGTTGGGACCACGTTGGGATCTTTAGTCCCAGGAAAGGCCCCTGGCGGGTGTGGGTCAATGTTCTCTACCCATCCCCCTTGGCGGGGGGAGGTTTTCACCATACAAAGCAGCAGCGCAATTATTCGTCGCCGGAGAGGTTGCATCTGCCCACAAGCTCCCCCTGGCCAGGGTCCGCCCCTACTGTATTGCGCGTGTCAGTCAACAGAAGCTAAGACCTTCCAGAGAGACTACCTGCTATTCTGTCCCCACGGGGAAGCAGTACAGCCAGAAGCCTCCCCCGTTCCATCTCTAGGCTCTCTCTCAGGCCCCTCATACTTGTGATGTGTCTCAGGGGTAGAATGAAGAGATTCCTCTGAGTGAACACATACGTGAGAGGCCACAGATGCTGAGGAAGGGCGCCTTGCCTAGTGATATCCTAGCGTAAGTGGAAAAGAGGTACCTGCCTGCTGTCCCAGTGTGTCGAACGTGTTCACATCAGGGGTTGCCTACTGTGAAGTTATTCCCTGGGTGCCCTGGATTTTGTGGCCAAAGACGCAAGGGGCCGTTGTCTGTCCATGGGTAAAATGGAGGGCTCTGCGGAACTGGCCGGTTAGGCTGGACCTCTCCTATTGGCTGAGTGTTTGTGACTCGTCCCCGTCCGAAGTTCCGCCCAGCCTTCCGGTGGCTGTCACCATGGTGATTGGGAAAGAAGCCTTAGGCCCCACACTCAGCCCTCACCTGGCCTACCTGGCCTCTTTCCGCTCATCTAGACCGCTGTGTAGATGAAAGAAAGGATGTCGGCCAGTGAGCACGTGTCCTGATTTCCTTGGAAGGATTAGGTTCCTTGCCTGGGCAGAAGACAGACAAGGTCAGCCTGAGCCTAGACACCTAGTGACCTGTGACACTGCAGCCAGTGATAGATGTTGATGTCCACGCTCAGGTATCCGCAGGTGGCGGATTCAGTGTGGTGGGAGGAGAAGTGGAAGTAGAGATGACACACTCACGAGGGCACAGGCCAAAGGTCAGGGAAAATAGCTGAGGTCGTGGAGCTCTAGCGGAGCCAGTCTAGGGCCCAGGCCTCCCTGCTGTACGAGGCAAAGAGGTGATCCATATGCCGCCATCCGTAGATTCTGGACGGCTGGGGCCCTGGATGCCCGGATTTCGGCCTCGTCTACCGAGAAGTGACACACATGCAGTGTGCCACCGGAGGCTGTGGAGCAGCAGAGGGCAAAATCTTGAAAATGGGGGCTTCAGTTGACTTGGCCTGTGCTCTCCTTTGGCTGAGTGACATCGTGTGTTTCCTAGCAGGTGAAGACATTCGTGGAGAGAGGCGGTTTCCATGCGTGCAGGCAAAGTGTGTGCTGAGATGATGAGTTGCAGGGGAGACCAGGGTGGACTCTCCAGACCCAGAATAGGCCTCTGGCAGGTATGTGTCAATGTTTTCTGCCCATGGCACTCAGCCGGTTATTTGCATAGAATGTTAGGAGCGGAATTAGTAGTCTCCGGAGAGGCTGCCACTTGTCAGCGAGCTTCACCTGGCCAGGTCCCACGGTGATGTCAAGCTTCACCTGGCCAGGTCCGCCCGTGATGTAGCTCCCCAATCAATCACTACTCTCTAGACCTTCCAGATAGACTCCCAGAACTTCTCTCCCCATGGGCAAGCAGTAGAGCCAGAGGCCTTTCCCCTTTGTTCTTTGGTCTCTAGGCCCTCTGTCAGGCACTCCAAGGTGTGAAGTGACAAGGGGGAGAAGGAAGAGATTTCAGAGAACGAAGACAAGCAGAGAGAGACAGAGAGAGGCAAGAGATGCTGAGTGGGGATGCCTTGCCTACTGATATCCTCAGGAAAGTGGGAAAGAGGTACCTGGCGTGCTCTGCCAATGCCCTGAAGCAGTCCGCACCAGGGGCTCCCTTGTGCCTGCGTAGCCTTTCCCGGGGCGTGCTCAAATCCTGTGGCCACTAGGGGTCATAGGTCACAATGGAGGGCCCTGTGTCATCTGCCTGGCGGGCCGGATCTCTGCCATTGGCTCAGTCTTGTCACCAGGCCCATCCCAAGCTCCGCCCACTCTTGCGGTGGGGGGACTTTCTCTATGGTGATGGCAAAGAAGCCTCAGCCCCGCACACCTGGCCTTGACTTCACCTACCTGGCCCTCTGACCCTCACGCAGACCTCTGTGTTGATAAAAATCAATGTCCGCCAGTGCCCAGGTGTCAGCATCTGGGATAAAGGATTCGGGACCTTGCCTGGGGCAGAAGGCAGCCTAGGTCAGCGGGTAGCTGGAAGTCTAGTGACTTGTGACACTGCTGCCAGTGACAAATGGTGACTCCCACACTCACATATCCCCTGGTGGCAGAATGCTAGTGATGGGTGGAGAAAGATCGCTCCGGAGCACACGTTTAATGGGGCACCAGCCAAAGCAAAGGCCAGGGCCAGTAGTGGACGTCGTGGAGCTGAATGGCGAGCCAGTGAAGGGCCCAAGGATCCCTCCTGTATGTGGCGAACAGGTCATCCGTGTCCCCACGTCCATCAACCATTGCACTGCTGGGGCCCAGGCTGCCAGGATTTCGGCCTTGCCTTCGGAGCCCGGCCACATAGGCAGCCTTGCACCGGAGGCGGGGACGTGTAGACAGCAAAAATTTGGAAACTGGCAGTGTTTCCTCGATTTCCCTGGCATCGGCCTCTTTGAGCGGCTTGCTTTTTTTCCTGGTAGGATAGGGCCCTGACGGAGAAAGGCAGGATTACGTGTGCAGGAAAGGTGTGTGTTGAGAGGGTGACGACGTTGGGACCACGTTGGGATCTTTAGTCCCAGGAAAGGCCCCTGGCGGGTGTGGGTCAATGTTCTCTACCCATCCCCCTTGGCGGGGGGAGGTTTTCACCATACAAAGCAGCAGCGCAATTATTCGTCGCCGGAGAGGTTGCATCTGCCCACAAGCTCACCCTGGCCAGGGTCCGCCCCTACTGTATTGCGCGTGTCAGTCAACAGAAGCTAAGACCTTCCAGAGAGACTACCTGCTATTCTGTCCCCACGGGGAAGCAGTACAGCCAGAAGCCTCCCCCGTTCCATCTCTAGGCTCTCTCTCAGGCCCCTCATACTTGTGATGTGTCTCAGGGGTAGAATGAAGAGATTCCTCTGAGTGAACACATACGTGAGAGGCCACAGATGCTGAGGAAGGGCGCCTTGCCTAGTGATATCCTAGCGTAAGTGGAAAAGAGGTACCTGCCTGCTGTCCCAGTGTGTCGAACGTGTTCACATCAGGGGTTGCCTACTGTGAAGTTATTCCCTGGGTGCCCTGGATTTTGTGGCCAAAGACGCAAGGGGCCGTTGTCTGTCCATGGGTAAAATGGAGGGCTCTGCGGAACTGGCCGGTTAGGCTGGACCTCTCCTATTGGCTGAGTGTTTGTGACTCGTCCCCGTCCGAAGTTCCGCCCAGCCTTCCGGTGGCTGTCACCATGGTGATTGGGAAAGAAGCCTTAGGCCCCACACTCAGCCCTCACCTGGCCTACCTGGCCTCTTTCCGCTCATCTAGACCGCTGTGTAGATGAAAGAAAGGATGTCGGCCAGTGAGCACGTGTCCTGATTTCCTTGGAAGGATTAGGTTCCTTGCCTGGGCAGAAGACAGACAAGGTCAGCCTGAGCCTAGACACCTAGTGACCTGTGACACTGCAGCCAGTGATAGATGTTGATGTCCACGCTCAGGTATCCGCAGGTGGCGGATTCAGTGTGGTGGGAGGAGAAGTGGAAGTAGAGATGACACACTCACGAGGGCACAGGCCAAAGGTCAGGGAAAATAGCTGAGGTCGTGGAGCTCTAGCGGAGCCAGTCTAGGGCCCAGGCCTCCCTGCTGTACGAGGCAAAGAGGTGATCCATATGCCGCCATCCGTAGATTCTGGACGGCTGGGGCCCTGGATGCCCGGATTTCGGCCTCGTCTACCGAGAAGTGACACACATGCAGTGTGCCACCGGAGGCTGTGGAGCAGCAGAGGGCAAAATCTTGAAAATGGGGGCTTCAGTTGACTTGGCCTGTGCTCTCCTTTGGCTGAGTGACATCGTGTGTTTCCTAGCAGGTGAAGACATTCGTGGAGAGAGGCGGTTTCCATGCGTGCAGGCAAAGTGTGTGCTGAGATGATGAGTTGCAGGGGAGACCAGGGTGGACTCTCCAGACCCAGAATAGGCCTCTGGCAGGTATGTGTCAATGTTTTCTGCCCATGGCACTCAGCCGGTTATTTGCATAGAATGTTAGGAGCGGAATTAGTAGTCTCCGGAGAGGCTGCCACTTGTCAGCGAGCTTCACCTGGCCAGGTCCCACGGTGATGTCAAGCTTCACCTGGCCAGGTCCGCCCGTGATGTAGCTCCCCAATCAATCACTGCTCTCTAGACCTTCCAGATAGACTCCCAGAACTTCTGTCCCCATGGGCAAGCAGTAGAGCCAGAGGCCTTCCCCCTTTGCTCTTTGGTCTCTAGGCCCTCTGTCAGGCACTCCAAGGTGTGAAGTGACAAGGGGGAGAAGGAAGAGATTTCAGAGAACGAAGACAAGCAGAGAGAGAGAGAGAGAGGCAAGAGATGCTGAGTGGGGATGCCTTGCCTACTGATATCCTCAGGAAAGTGGGAAAGAGGTACCTGGCGTGCTCTGCCAATGCCCTGAAGCAGTCCGCACCAGGGGCTCCCTTGTGCCTGCGTAGCCTTTCCCGGGGCGTGCTCAAATCCTGTGGCCACTAGGGGTCATAGGTCACAATGGAGGGCCCTGTGTCATCTGCCTGGTGGGCCGGATCTCTGCCATTGGCTCAGTCTTGTCACCAGGCCCATCCCAAGCTCCGCCCACTCTTGCGGTGGGGGGACTGTCTCTATGGTGATGGCAAAGAAGCCTCAGCCCCGCCCACCTGGCCTTCACTTCACCTACCTGGCCCTCTGACCCTCACTCAGACCTCTGTGTTGATAAAAATCAATGTCCGCCAGTGCCCAGGTGTCAGCATCTGGGATAAAGGATTCGGGACCTTGCCTGGGGCAGAAGGCAGCCTAGGTCAGCGGGTAGCTGGAAGTGTAGTGACTTGTGACACTGCTGCCAGTGACAAATGGTGACTCCCACACTCACATATCCCCTGGTGGCAGAATGCTAGTGATGGGTGGAGAAAGATCGCTCCGGAGCACACGTTTAATGGGGCACCAGCCAAAGCAAAGGCCAGGGCCAGTAGTGGACGTCGTGGAGCTGAATGGCGAGCCAGTGAAGGGCCCAAGGATCCCTCCTGTATGTGGCGAACAGGTCATCCGTGTCCCCACGACCATCAACCATTGCACTGCTGGGGCCCAGGCTGCCAGGATTTCGGCCTTGCCTTCGGAGCCCGGCCACATAGGCAGCCTTGCACCGGAGGCGGGGACGTGTAGACAGCAAAAATTTGGAAACTGGCAGTGTTTCCTCGATTTCCCTGGCATGGGCCTCTTTGAGCGGCTTGCTTTTTTTCCTGGTAGGATAGGGCCCTGACGGAGAAAGGCAGGATTACGTGTGCAGGAAAGGTGTGTGTTGAGAGGGTGACGACGTTGAGACCACGTTGGGATCTTTAGTCCCAGGAAAGGCCCCTGGCGGGTGTGGGTCAATGTTCTCTACCCATCCCCCTTGGCGGGGGGAGGTTTTCACCATACAAAGCAGCAGCGCAATTATTCGTCGCCGGAGAGGTTGCATCTGCCCACAAGCTCCCCCTGGCCAGGGTCCGCCCCTACTGTATTGCGCGTGTCAGTCAACAGAAGCTAAGACCTTCCAGAGAGACTACCTGCTATTCTGTCCCCACGGGGAAGCAGTACAGCCAGAAGCCTCCCCCGTTCCATCTCTAGGCTCTCTCTCAGGCCCCTCATACTTGTGATGTGTCTCAGGGGTAGAATGAAGAGATTCCTCTGAGTGAACACATACGTGAGAGGCCACAGATGCTGAGGAAGGGCGCCTTGCCTAGTGATATCCTAGCGTAAGTGGAAAAGAGGTACCTGCCTGCTGTCCCAGTGTGTCGAACGTGTTCACATCAGGGGTTGCCTACTGTGAAGTTATTCCCTGGGTGCCCTGGATTTTGTGGCCAAAGACGCAAGGGGCCGTTGTCAGTCCATGGGTAAAATGGAGGGCTCTGCGGAACTGGCCGGTTAGGCTGGACCTCTCCTATTGGCTGAGTGTTTGTGACTCGTCCCCGTCCGAAGTTCCGCCCAGCCTTCCGGTGGCTGTCACCATGGTGATTGGGAAAGAAGCCTTAGGCCCCACACTCAGCCCTCCCCTGGCCTACCTGGCCTCTTTCCCCTCATCTAGACCGCTGCGTGGATGAAAGTAAAGATGTCGGCCAGTGAGCACGTGTCCTGATTTCCTTGGAAGGATTAGGTTCCTTGCCTGGGCAGAAGACAGCCAAGGTCAGCCTGAGCCTAGACACCTAGTGACCTGTGACACTGCAGCCAGTGATAGATGTTGATGTCCACGCTCAGGTATCCGCAGGTGGCGGATTCAGTGTGGTGGGAAGAGAAGTGGAAGTAGAGATGACACAATCACGAGGGCACAGGCCAAAGGTCAGCGAAAATAGCTGAGGTCGTGGAGCTCTAGCGGAGCCAGTCTAGGGCCCAGGCCTCCCTGCTGTACGAGGCAAAGAGGTGATCCATATGCCGCCATCCGTAGATTCTGGACGGCTGGGGCCCTGGATGCCCGGATTTCGGCCTCGTCTACCGAGAAGTGACGCACATGCAGTGTGCCACCGGAGGCTGTGGAGCAGCAGAGGGCAAAATCTTGAAAATGGGGGCTTCAGTTGACTTGGCCTGTGCTCTCCTTTGGCTGAGTGACATCGTGTGTTTCCTAGCAGGTGAAGACATTCGTGGAGAGAGGCGGTTTCCATGCGTGCAGGCAAAGTGTGTGCTGAGATGATGAGTTGCAGGGGAGACCAGGGTGGACTCTCCAGACCCAGAATAGGCCTCTGGCAGGTATGTGTCAATGTTTTCTGCCCATGGCACTCAGCCGGTTATTTGCATAGAATGTTAGGAGCGGAATTAGTAGTCTCCGGAGAGGCTGCCACTTGTCAGCGAGCTTCACCTGGCCAGGTCCCACGGTGATGTCAAGCTTCACCTGGCCAGGTCCGCCCGTGATGTAGCTCCCCAATCAATCACTACTCTCTAGACCTTCCAGATAGACTCCCAGAACTTCTCTCCCCATGGGCAAGCAGTAGAGCCAGAGGCCTTCCCCCTTTGCTCTTTGGTCTCTAGGCCCTCTGTCAGGCACTCCAAGGTGTGAAGTGACAAGGGGGAGAAGGAAGAGATTTCAGAGAACGAAGACAAGCAGAGAGAGACAGAGAGAGGCAAGAGATGCTGAGTGGGGATGCCTTGCCTACTGATATCCTCAGGAAAGTGGGAAAGAGGTACCTGGCGTGCTCTGCCAATGCCCTGAAGCAGTCCGCACCAGGGGCTCCCTTGTGCCTGCGTAGCCTTTCCCGGGGCGTGCTCAAATCCTGTGGCCACTAGGGGTCATAGGTCACAATGGAGGGCCCTGTGTCATCTGCCTGGCGGGCCGGATCTCTGCCATTGGCTCAGTCTTGTCACCAGGCCCATCCCAAGCTCCGCCCACTCTTGCGGTGGGGGGACTGTCTCTATGGTGATGGCAAAGAAGCCTCAGCCCCGCCCACCTGGCCTTCACTTCACCTACCTGGCCCTCTGACCCTCACTCAGACCTCTGTGTTGATAAAAATCAATGTCCGCCAGTGCCCAGGTGTCAGCATCTGGGATAAAGGATTCGGGACCTTGCCTGGGGCAGAAGGCAGCCTAGGTCAGCGGGTAGCTGGAAGTCTAGTGACTTGTGACACTGCTGCCAGTGACAAATGGTGACTCCCACACTCACATATCCCCTGGTGGCAGAATGCTAGTGATGGGTGGAGAAAGATCGCTCCGGAGCACACGTTTAATGGGGCACCAGCCAAAGCAAAGGCCAGGGCCAGTAGTGGACGTCGTGGAGCTGAATGGCGAGCCAGTGAAGGGCCCAAGGATCCCTCCTGTATGTGGCGAACAGGTCATCCGTGTCCCCACGTCCATCAACCATTGCACTGCTGGGGCCCAGGCTGCCAGGATTTCGGCCTTGCCTTCGGAGCCCGGCCACATAGGCAGCCTTGCACCGGAGGCGGGGACGTGTAGACAGCAAAAATTTGGAAACTGGCAGTGTTTCCTCGATTTCCCTGGCATCGGCCTCTTTGAGCGGCTTGCTTTTTTTCCTGGTAGCATAGGGCCCTGACGGAGAAAGGCAGGATTACGTGTGCAGGAAAGGTGTGTGTTGAGAGGGTGACGACGTTGAGACCACGTTGGGATCTTTAGTCCCAGGAAAGGCCCCTGGCGGGTGTGGGTCAATGTTCTCTACCCATCCCCCTTGGCGGGGGGAGGTTTTCACCATACAAAGCAGCAGCGCAATTATTCGTCGCCGGAGAGGTTGCATCTGCCCACAAGCTCCCCCTGGCCAGGGTCCGCCCCTACTGTATTGCGCGTGTCAGTCAACAGAAGCTAAGACCTTCCAGAGAGACTACCTGCTATTCTGTCCCCACGGGGAAGCAGTACAGCCAGAAGCCTCCCCCGTTCCATCTCTAGGCTCTCTCTCAGGCCCCTCATACTTGTGATGTGTCTCAGGGGTAGAATGAAGAGATTCCTCTGAGTGAACACATACGTGAGAGGCCACAGATGCTGAGGAAGGGCGCCTTGCCTAGTGATATCCTAGCGTAAGTGGAAAAGAGGTACCTGCCTGCTGTCCCAGTGTGTCGAACGTGTTCACATCAGGGGTTGCCTACTGTGAAGTTATTCCCTGGGTGCCCTGGATTTTGTGGCCAAAGACGCAAGGGGGCGTTGTCTGTCCATGGGTAAAATGGAGGGCTCTGCGGAACTGGCCGGTTAGGCTGGACCTCTCCTATTGGCTGAGTGTTTGTGACTCGTCCCCGTCCGAAGTTCCGCCCAGCCTTCCGGTGGCTGTCACCATAGTAATTGGGAAAGAAGCCTTAGGCCCCACACTCAGCCCTCACCTGGCCTACCTGGCCTCTTTCCCCTCATCTAGACCGCTGTGTGGATGAAAGAAAGGATGTCGGCCAGTGAGCACGTGTCCTGATTTCCTTGGAAGGATTAGGTTCCTTGCCTGGGCAGAAGACAGCCAAGGTCAGCCTGAGCCTAGACACCTAGTGACCTGTGACACTGCAGCCAGTGATAGATGTTGATGTCCACGCTCAGGTATCCGCAGGTGGCGGATTCAGTGTGGTGGGAAGAGAAGTGGAAGTAGAGATGACACAATCACGAGGGCACAGGCCAAAGGTCAGGGAAAATAGCTGAGGTCGTGGAGCTCTAGCGGAGCCAGTCTAGGGCCCAGGCCTCCCTGCTGTACGAGGCAAAGAGGTGATCCATATGCCGCCATCCGTAGATTCTGGACGGCTGGGGCCCTGGATGCCCGGATTTCGGCCTCGTCTACCGAGAAGTGACGCACATGCAGTGTGCCACCGGAGGCTGTGGAGCAGCAGAGGGCAAAATCTTGAAAATGGGGGCTTCAGTTGACTTGGCCTGTGCTCTCCTTTGGCTGAGTGACATCGTGTGTTTCCTAGCAGGTGAAGACATTCGTGGAGAGAGGCGGTTTCCATGCGTGCAGGCAAAGTGTGTGCTGAGATGATGAGTTGCAGGGGAGACCAGAGTGGACTCTCCAGACCCAGAATAGGCCTCTGGCAGGTATGTGTCAATGTTTTCTGCCCATGGCACTCAGCCGGTTATTTGCATAGAATGTTAGGAGCGGAATTAGTAGTCTCCGGAGAGGCTGCCACTTGTCAGCGAGCTTCACCTGGCCAGGTCCCACGGTGATGTCAAGCTTCACCTGGCCAGGTCCGCCCGTGATGTAGCTCCCCAATCAATCACTACTCTCTAGACCTTCCAGATAGACTCCCAGAACTTCTCTCCCCATGGGCAAGCAGTAGAGCCAGAGGCCTTCCCCCTTTGCTCTTTGGTCTCTAGGCCCTCTGTCAGGCACTCCAAGGTGTGAAGTGACAAGGGGGAGAAGGAAGAGATTTCAGAGAACGAAGACAAGCAGAGAGAGAGAGAGAGAGGCAAGAGATGCTGAGTGGGGATGCCTTGCCTACTGATATCCTCAGGAAAGTGGGAAAGAGGTACCTGGCGTGCTCTGCCAATGCCCTGAAGCAGTCCGCACCAGGGGCTCCCTTGTGCCTGCGTAGCCTTTCCCGGGGCGTGCTCAAATCCTGTGGCCACTAGGGGTCATAGGTCACAATGGAGGGCCCTGTGTCATCTGCCTGGCGGGCCGGATCTCTGCCATTGGCTCAGTCTTGTCACCAGGCCCATCCCAAGCTCCGCCCACTCTTGCGGTGGGGGGACTGTCTCTATGGTGATGGCAAAGAAGCCTCAGCCCCGCCCACCTGGCCTTCACTTCACCTACCTGGCCCTCTGACCCTCACTCAGACCTCTGTGTTGATAAAAATCAATGTCCGCCAGTGCCCAGGTGTCAGCATCTGGGATAAAGGATTCGGGACCTTGCCTGGGGCAGAAGGCAGCCTAGGTCAGCGGGTAGCTGGAAGTCTAGTGACTTGTGACACTGCTGCCAGTGACAAATGGTGACTCCCACACTCACATATCCCCTGGTGGCAGAATGCTAGTGATGGGTGGAGAAACATCGCTCCGGAGCATACGTTTAATGGGGCACCAGCCAAAGCAAAGGCCAGGGCCAGTAGTGGACGTCGTGGAGCTGAATGGCGAGCCAGTGAAGGGCCCAAGGATCCCTCCTGTATGTGGCGAACAGGTCATCCGTGTCCCCAGGTCCATCAACCATTGCACTGCTGGGGCCCAGGCTGCCAGGATTTCGGCCTTGCCTTCGGAGCCCGGCCACATAGGCAGCCTTGCACCGGAGGCGGGGACGTGTAGACAGCAAAAATTTGGAAACTGGCAGTGTTTCCTCAATTTCCCTGGCATGGGCCTCTTTGAGCGGCTTGCTTTTTTTCCTGGTAGGATAGGGCCCTGACGGAGAAAGGCAGGATTACGTGTGCAGGAAAGGTGTGTGTTGAGAGGGTGACGACGTTGAGACCACGTTGGGATCTTTAGTCCCAGGAAAGGCCCCTGGCGGGTGTGGGTCAATGTTCTCTACCCATCCCCCTTGGCGGGGGGAGGTTTTCACCATACAAAGCAGCAGCGCAATTATTCGTCGCCGGAGAGGTTGCATCTGCCCACAAGCTCCCCCTGGCCAGGGTCCGCCCCTACTGTATTGCGCGTGTCAGTCAACAGAAGCTAAGACCTTCCAGAGAGACTACCTGCTATTCTGTCCCCACGGGGAAGCAGTACAGCCAGAAGCCTCCCCCGTTCCATCTCTAGGCTCTCTCTCAGGCCCCTCATACTTGTGATGTGTCTCAGGGGTAGAATGAAGAGATTCCTCTGAGTGAACACATACGTGAGAGGCCACAGATGCTGAGGAAGGGCGCCTTGCCTAGTGATATCCTAGCGTAAGTGGAAAAGAGGTACCTGCCTGCTGTCCCAGTGTGTCGAACGTGTTCACATCAGGGGTTGCCTACTGTGAAGTTATTCCCTGGGTGCCCTGGATTTTGTGGCCAAAGACGCAAGGGGCCGTTGTCTGTCCATGGGTAAAATGGAGGGCTCTGCGGAACTGGCCGGTTAGGCTGGACCTCTCCTATTGGCTGAGTGTTTGTGACTCGTCCCCGTCCGAAGTTCCGCCCAGCCTTCCGGTGGCTGTCACCATAGTGATTGGGAAAGAAGCCTTAGGCCCCACACTCAGCCCTCACCTGGCCTACCTGGCCTCTTTCCCCTCATCTAGACCGCTGTGTGGATGAAAGAAAGGATGTCGGCCAGTGAGCACGTGTCCTGATTTCCTTGGAAGGATTAGGTTCCTTGCCTGGGCAGAAGACAGCCAAGGTCAGCCTGAGCCTAGACACCTAGTGACCTGTGACACTGCAGCCAGTGATAGATGTTGATGTCCACGCTCAGGTATCCGCAGGTGGCGGATTCAGTGTGGTGGGAAGAGAAGTGGAAGTAGAGATGACACACTCACGAGGGCACAGGCCAAAGGTCAGGGAAAATAGCTGAGGTCGTGGAGCTCTAGCGGAGCCAGTCTAGGGCCCAGGCCTCCCTGCTGTACGAGGCAAAGAGGTGATCCATATGCCGCCATCCGTAGATTCTGGACGGCTGGGGCCCTGGATGCCCGGATTTCGGCCTCGTCTACCGAGAAGTGACGCACATGCAGTGTGCCACCGGAGGCTGTGGAGCAGCAGAGGGCAAAATCTTGAAAATGGGGGCTTCAGTTGACTTGGCCTGTGCTCTCCTTTGGCTGAGTGACATCGTGTGTTTCCTAGCAGGTGAAGACATTCGTGGAGAGAGGCGGTTTCCATGCGTGCAGGCAAAGTGTGTGCTGAGATGATGAGTTGCAGGGGAGACCAGGGTGGACTCTCCAGACCCAGAATAGGCCTCTGGCAGGTATGTGTCAATGTTTTCTGCCCATGGCACTCAGCCGGTTATTTGCATAGAATGTTAGGAGCGGAATTAGTAGTCTCCGGAGAGGCTGCCACTTGTCAGCGAGCTTCACCTGGCCAGGTCCCACGGTGATGTCAAGCTTCACCTGGCCAGGTCCGCCCGTGATGTAGCTCCCCAATCAATCACTACTCTCTAGACCTTCCAGATAGACTCCCAGAACTTCTGTCCCCATGGGCAAGCAGTAGAGCCAGAGGCCTTCCCCCTTTGCTCTTTGGTCTCTAGGCCCTCTGTCAGGCACTCCAAGGTGTGAAGTGACAAGGGGGAGAAGGAAGAGATTTCAGAGAACGAAGACAAGCAGAGAGAGACAGAGAGAGGCAAGAGATGCTGAGTGGGGATGCCTTGCCTACTGATATCCTCAGGAAAGTGGGAAAGAGGTACCTGGCGTGCTCTGCCAATGCCCTGAAGCAGTCCGCACCAGGGGCTCCCTTGTGCCTGCGTAGCCTTTCCCGGGGCGTGCTCAAATCCTGTGGCCACTAGGGGTCATAGGTCCCAATGGAGGGCCCTGTGTCATCTGCCTGGCGGGCCGGATCTCTGCCATTGGCTCAGTCTTGTCACCAGGCCCATCCCAAGCTCCGCCCACTCTTGCGGTGGGGGGACTGTCTCTATGGTGATGGCAAAGAAGCCTCAGCCCCGCCCACCTGGCCTTCACTTCACCTACCTGGCCCTCTGACCCTCACTCAGACCTCTGTGTTGATAAAAATCAATGTCCGCCAGTGCCCAGGTGTCAGCATCTGGGATAAAGGATTCGGGACCTTGCCTGGGGCAGAAGGCAGCCTAGGTCAGCGGGTAGCTGGAAGTCTAGTGACTTGTGACACTGCTGCCAGTGACAAATGGTGACTCCCACACTCACATATCCCCTGGTGGCAGAATGCTAGTGATGGGTGGAGAAACATCGCTCCGGAGCACACGTTTAATGGGGCACCAGCCAAAGCAAAGGCCAGGGCCAGTAGTGGACGTCGTGGAGCTGAATGGCGAGCCAGTGAAGGGCCCAAGGATCCCTCCTGTATGTGGCGAACAGGTCATCCGTGTCCCCACGTCCATCAACCATTGCACTGCTGGGGCCCAGGCTGCCAGGATTTCGGCCTTGCCTTCGGAGCCCGGCCACATAGGCAGCCTTGCACCGGAGGCGGGGACGTGTAGACAGCAAAAATTTGGAAACTGGCAGTGTTTCCTCGATTTCCCTGGCATGGGCCTCTTTGAGCGGCTTGCTTTTTTTCCTGGTAGGATAGGGCCCTGACGGAGAAAGGCAGGATTACGTGTGCAGGAAAGGTGTGTGTTGAGAGGGTGACGACGTTGAGACCACGTTGGGATCTTTAGTCCCAGGAAAGGCCCCTGGCGGGTGTGGGTCAATGTTCTCTACCCATCCCCCTTGGCGGGGGGAGGTTTTCACCATACAAAGCAGCAGCGCAATTATTCGTCGCCGGAGAGGTTGCATCTGCCCACAAGCTCCCCCTGGCCAGGGTCCGCCCCTACTGTATTGCGCGTGTCAGTCAACAGAAGCTAAGAACTTCCAGAGAGACTACCTGCTATTCTGTCCCCACGGGGAAGCAGTACAGCCAGAAGCCTCCCCCGTTCCATCTCTAGGCTCTCTCTCAGGCCCCTCATACTTGTGATGTGTCTCAGGGGTAGAATGAAGAGATTCCTCTGAGTGAACACATACGTGAGAGGCCACAGATGCTGAGGAAGGGCGCCTTGCCTAGTGATATCCTAGCGTAAGTGGAAAAGAGGTACTTGCCTGCTGTCCCAGTGTGTCGAACGTGTTCACATCAGGGGTTGCCTACTGTGAAGTTATTCCCTGGGTGCCCTGGATTTTGTGGCCAAAGACGCAAGGGGCCGTTGTCTGTCCATGGGTAAAATGGAGGGCTCTGCGGAACTGGCCGGTTAGGCTGGACCTCTCCTATTGGCTGAGTGTTTGTGACTCGTCCCCGTCCGAAGTTCCGCCCAGCCTTCCGGTGGCTGTCACCATGGTGATTGGGAAAGAAGCCTTAGGCCCCACACTCAGCCCTCACCTGGCCTACCTGGCCTCTTTCCCCTCATCTAGACCGCTGTGTGGATGAAAGTAAGGATGTCGGCCAGTGAGCACGTGTCCTGATTTCCTTGGAAGGATTAGGTTCCTTGCCTGGGCAGAAGACAGCCAAGGTCAGCCTGAGCCTAGACACCTAGTGACCTTTGACACTGCAGCCAGTGATAGATGTTGATGTCCACGCTCAGGTATCCGCAGGTGGCGGATTCAGTGTGGTGGGAAGAGAAGTGGAAGTAGAGATGACACAATCACGAGGGCACAGGCCAAAGGTCAGGGAAAATAGCTGAGGTCGTGGAGCTCTAGCGGAGCCAGTCTAGGGCCCAGGCCTCCCTGCTGTACGAGGCAAAGAGGTGATCCATATGCCGCCATCCGTAGATTCTGGACGGCTGGGGCCCTGGATGCCCGGATTTCGGCCTCGTCTACCGAGAAGTGACGCACATGCAGTGTGCCACCGGAGGCTGTGGAGCAGCAGAGGGCAAAATCTTGAAAATGGGGGCTTCAGTTGACTTGGCCTGTGCTCTCCTTTGGCTGAGTGACATCGTGTGTTTCCTAGCAGGTGAAGACATTCGTGGAGAGAGGCGGTTTCCATGCGTGCAGGCAAAGTGTGTGCTGAGATGATGAGTTGCAGGGGAGACCAGAGTGGACTCTCCAGACCCAGAATAGGCCTCTGGCAGGTATGTGTCAATGTTTTCTGCCCATGGCACTCAGCCGGTTATTTGCATAGAATGTTAGGAGCGGAATTAGTAGTCTCCGGAGAGGCTGCCACTTGTCAGCGAGCTTCACCTGGCCAGGTCCCACGGTGATGTCAAGCTTCACCTGGCCAGGTCCGCCCGTGATGTAGCTCCCCAATCAATCACTACTCTCTAGACCTTCCAGATAGACTCCCAGAACTTCTGTCCCCATGGGCAAGCAGTAGAGCCAGAGGCCTTTCCCCTTTGCTCTTTGGTCTCTAGGCCCTCTGTCAGGCACTCCAAGGTGTGAAGTGACAAGGGGGAGAAGGAAGAGATTTCAGAGAACGAAGACAAGCAGAGAGAGACAGAGAGAGGCAAGAGATGCTGAGTGGGGATGCCTTGCCTACTGATATCCTCAGGAAAGTGGGAAAGAGGTACCTGGCGTGCTCTGCCAATGCCCTGAAGCAGTCCGCACCAGGGGCTCCCTTGTGCCTGCGTAGCCTTTCCCGGGGCGTGCTCAAATCCTGTGGCCACTAGGGGTCATAGGTCCCAATGGAGGGCCCTGTGTCATCTGCCTGGCGGGCCGGATCTCTGCCATTGGCTCAGTCTTGTCACCAGGCCCATCCCAAGCTCCGCCCACTCTTGCGGTGGGGGGACTGTCTCTATGGTGATGGCAAAGAAGCCTCAGCCCCGCCCACCTGGCCTTCACTTCACCTACCTGGCCCTCTGACCCTCACTCAGACCTCTGTGTTGATAAAAATCAATGTCCGCCAGTGCCCAGGTGTCAGCATCTGGGATAAAGGATTCAGGACCTTGCCTGGGGCAGAAGGCAGCCTAGGTCAGCGGGTAGCTGGAAGTCTAGTGACTTGTGACACTGCTGCCAGTGACAAATGGTGACTCCCACACTCACATATCCCCTGGTGGCAGAATGCTAGTGATGGGTGGAGAAACATCGCTCCGGAGCACACGTTTAATGGGGCACCAGCCAAAGCAAAGGCCAGGGCCAGTAGTGGACGTCGTGGAGCTGAATGGCGAGCCAGTGAAGGGCCCAAGGATCCCTCCTGTATGTGGCGAACAGGTCATCCGTGTGCCCACGTCCATCAACCATTGCACTGCTGGGGCCCAGGCTGCCAGGATTTCGGCCTTGCCTTCGGAGCCCGGCCACATAGGCAGCCTTGCACCGGAGGCGGGGACGTGTAGACAGCAAAAATTTGGAAACTGGCAGTGTTTCCTCGATTTCCCTGGCATCGGCCTCTTTGAGCGGCTTGCTTTTTTTCCTGGTAGGATAGGGCCCTGACGGAGAAAGGCAGGATTACGTGTGCAGGAAAGGTGTGTGTTGAGAGGGTGACGACGTTGAGACCACGTTGGGATCTTTAGTCCCAGGAAAGGCCCCTGGCGGGTGTGGGTCAATGTTCTCTACCCATCCCCCTTGGCGGGGGGAGGTTTTCACCATACAAAGCAGCAGCGCAATTATTCGTCGCCGGAGAGGTTGCATCTGCCCACAAGCTCCCCCTGGCCAGGGTCCGCCCCTACTGTATTGCGCGTGTCAGTCAACAGAAGCTAAGACCTTCCAGAGAGACTACCTGCTATTCTGTCCCCACGGGGAAGCAGTACAGCCAGAAGCCTCCCCCGTTCCATCTCTAGGCTCTCTCTCAGGCCCCTCATACTTGTGATGTGTCTCAGGGGTAGAATGAAGAGATTCCTCTGAGTGAACACATACGTGAGAGGCCACAGATGCTGAGGAAGGGCGCCTTGCCTAGTGATATCCTAGCGTAAGTGGAAAAGAGGTACCTGCCTGCTGTCCCAGTGTGTCGAACGTGTTCACATCAGGGGTTGCCTACTGTGAAGTTATTCCCTGGGTGCCCTGGATTTTGTGGCCAAAGACGCAAGGGGCCGTTGTCTGTCCATGGGTAAAATGGAGGGCTCTGCGGAACTGGCCGGTTAGGCTGGACCTCTCCTATTGGCTGAGTGTTTGTGACTCGTCCCCGTCCGAAGTTCCGCCCAGCCTTCCGGTGGCTGTCACCATGGTGATTGGGAAAGAAGCCTTAGGCCCCACACTCAGCCCTCACCTGGCCTACCTGGCCTCTTTCCCCTCATCTAGACCGCTGTGTGGATGAAAGAAAGGATGTCGGCCAGTGAGCACGTGTCCTGATTTCCTTGGAAGGATTAGGTTCCTTGCCTGGGCAGAAGACAGCCAAGGTCAGCCTGAGCCTAGACACCTAGTGACCTGTGACACTGCAGCCAGTGATAGATGTTGATGTCCACGCTCAGGTATCCGCAGGTGGCGGATTCAGTGTGGTGGGAAGAGAAGTGGAAGTAGAGATGACACACTCACGAGGGCACAGGCCAAAGGTCAGGGAAAATAGCTGAGGTCGTGGAGCTCTAGCGGAGCCAGTCTAGGGCCCAGGCCTCCCTGCTGTACGAGGCAAAGAGGTGATCCATATGCCGCCATCCGTAGATTCTGGACGGCTGGGGCCCTGGATGCCCGGATTTCGGCCTCGTCTACCGAGAAGTGACGCACATGCAGTGTGCCACCGGAGGCTGTGGAGCAGCAGAGGGCAAAATCTTGAAAATGGGGGCTTCAGTTGACTTGGCCTGTGCTCTCCTTTGGCTGAGTGACATCGTGTGTTTCCTAGCAGGTGAAGACATTCGTGGAGAGAGGCGGTTTCCATGCGTGCAGGCAAAGTGTGTGCTGAGATGATGAGTTGCAGGGGAGACCAGGGTGGACTCTCCAGACCCAGAATAGGCCTCTGGCAGGTATGTGTCAATGTTTTCTGCCCATGGCACTCAGCCGGTTATTTGCATAGAATGTTAGGAGCGGAATTAGTAGTCTCCGGAGAGGCTGCCACTTGTCAGCGAGCTTCACCTGGCCAGGTCCCACGGTGATGTCAAGCTTCACCTGGCCAGGTCCGCCCGTGATGTAGCTCCCCAATCAATCACTACTCTCTAGACCTTCCAGATAGACTCCCAGAACTTCTGTCCCCATGGGCAAGCAGTAGAGCCAGAGGCCTTCCCCCTTTGCTCTTTGGTCTCTAGGCCCTCTGTCAGGCACTCCAAGGTGTGAAGTGACAAGGGGGAGAAGGAAGAGATTTCAGAGAACGAAGACAAGCAGAGAGAGACAGAGAGAGGCAAGAGATGCTGAGTGGGGATGCCTTGCCTACTGATATCCTCAGGAAAGTGGGAAAGAGGTACCTGGCGTGCTCTGCCAATGCCCTGAAGCAGTCCGCACCAGGGGCTCCCTTGTGCCTGCGTAGCCTTTCCCGGGGCGTGCTCAAATCCTGTGGCCACTAGGGGTCATAGGTCCCAATGGAGGGCCCTGTGTCATCTGCCTGGCGGGCCGGATCTCTGCCATTGGCTCAGTCTTGTCACCAGGCCCATCCCAAGCTCCGCCCACTCTTGCGGTGGGGGGACTGTCTCTATGGTGATGGCAAAGAAGCCTCAGCCCCGCCCACCTGGCCTTCACTTCACCTACCTGGCCCTCTGACCCTCACTCAGACCTCTGTGTTGATAAAAATCAATGTCCGCCAGTGCCCAGGTGTCAGCATCTGGGATAAAGGATTCGGGACCTTGCCTGGGGCAGAAGGCAGCCTAGGTCAGCGGGTAGCTGGAAGTCTAGTGACTTGTGACACTGCTGCCAGTGACAAATGGTGACTCCCACACTCACATATCCCCTGGTGGCAGAATGCTAGTGATGGGTGGAGAAACATCGCTCCGGAGCACACGTTTAATGGGGCACCAGCCAAAGCAAAGGCCAGGGCCAGTAGTGGACGTCGTGGAGCTGAATGGCGAGCCAGTGAAGGGCCCAAGGATCCCTCCTGTATGTGGCGAACAGGTCATCCGTGTCCCCACGTCCATCAACCATTGCACTGCTGGGGCCCAGGCTGCCAGGATTTCGGCCTTGCCTTCGGAGCCCGGCCACATAGGCAGCCTTGCACCGGAGGCGGGGACGTGTAGACAGCAAAAATTTGGAAACTGGCAGTGTTTCCTCGATTTCCCTGGCATCGGCCTCTTTGAGCGGCTTGCTTTTTTTCCTGGTAGGATAGGGCCCTGACGGAGAAAGGCAGGATTACGTGTGCAGGAAAGGTGTGTGTTGAGAGGGTGACGACGTTGAGACCACGTTGGGATCTTTAGTCCCAGGAAAGGCCCCTGGCGGGTGTGGGTCAATGTTCTCTACCCATCCCCCTTGGCGGGGGGAGGTTTTCACCATACAAAGCAGCAGCGCAATTATTCGTCGCCGGAGAGGTTGCATCTGCCCACAAGCTCCCCCTGGCCAGGGTCCGCCCCTACTGTATTGCGCGTGTCAGTCAACAGAAGCTAAGAACTTCCAGAGAGACTACCTGCTATTCTGTCCCCACGGGGAAGCAGTACAGCCAGAAGCCTCCCCCGTTCCATCTCTAGGCTCTCTCTCAGGCCCCTCATACTTGTGATGTGTCTCAGGGGTAGAATGAAGAGATTCCTCTGAGTGAACACATACGTGAGAGGCCACAGATGCTGAGGAAGGGCGCCTTGCCTAGTGATATCCTAGCGTAAGTGGAAAAGAGGTACTTGCCTGCTGTCCCAGTGTGTCGAACGTGTTCACATCAGGGGTTGCCTACTGTGAAGTTATTCCCTGGGTGCCCTGGATTTTGTGGCCAAAGACGCAAGGGGCCGTTGTCTGTCCATGGGTAAAATGGAGGGCTCTGCGGAACTGGCCGGTTAGGCTGGACCTCTCCTATTGGCTGAGTGTTTGTGACTCGTCCCCGTCCGAAGTTCCGCCCAGCCTTCCGGTGGCTGTCACCATGGTGATTGGGAAAGAAGCCTTAGGCCCCACACTCAGCCCTCACCTGGCCTACCTGGCCTCTTTCCCCTCATCTAGACCGCTGCGTGGATGAAAGTAAGGATGTCGGCCAGTGAGCACGTGTCCTGATTTCCTTGGAAGGATTAGGTTCCTTGCCTGGGCAGAAGACAGCCAAGGTCAGCCTGAGCCTAGACACCTAGTGACCTGTGACACTGCAGCCAGTGATAGATGTTGATGTCCACGCTCAGGTACCCGCAGGTGGCGGATTCAGTGTGGTGGGAAGAGAAGTGGAAGTAGAGATGACACACTCACGAGGGCACAGGCCAAAGGTCAGGGAAAATAGCTGAGGTCGTGGAGCTCTAGCGGAGCCAGTCTAGGGCCCAGGCCTCCCTGCTGTACGAGGCAAAGAGGTGATCCATATGCCGCCATCCGTAGATTCTGGACGGCTGGGGCCCTGGATGCCCGGATTTCGGCCTCGTCTACCGAGAAGTGACGCACATGCAGTGTGCCACCGGAGGCTGTGGAGCAGCAGAGGGCAAAATCTTGAAAATGGGGGCTTCAGTTGACTTGGCCTGTGCTCTCCTTTGGCTGAGTGACATCGTGTGTTTCCTAGCAGGTGAAGACATTCGTGGAGAGAGGCGGTTTCCATGCGTGCAGGCAAAGTGTGTGCTGAGATGATGAGTTGCAGGGGAGACCAGGGTGGACTCTCCAGACCCAGAATAGGCCTCTGGCAGGTATGTGTCAATGTTTTCTGCCCATGGCACTCAGCCGGTTATTTGCATAGAATGTTAGGAGCGGAATTAGTAGTCTCCGGAGAGGCTGCCACTTGTCAGCGAGCTTCACCTGGCCAGGTCCCACGGTGATGTCAAGCTTCACCTGGCCAGGTCCGCCCGTGATGTAGCTCCCCAATCAATCACTACTCTCTAGACCTTCCAGATAGACTCCCAGAACTTCTGTCCCCATGGGCAAGCAGTAGAGCCAGAGGCCTTCCCCCTTTGCTCTTTGGTCTCTAGGCCCTCTGTCAGGCACTCCAAGGTGTGAAGTGACAAGGGGGAGAAGGAAGAGATTTCAGAGAACGAAGACAAGCAGAGAGAGACAGAGAGAGGCAAGAGATGCTGAGTGGGGATGCCTTGCCTACTGATATCCTCAGGAAAGTGGGAAAGAGGTACCTGGCGTGCTCTGCCAATGCCCTGAAGCAGTCCGCACCAGGGGCTCCCTTGTGCCTGCGTAGCCTTTCCCGGGGCGTGCTCAAATCCTGTGGCCACTAGGGGTCATAGGTCCCAATGGAGGGCCCTGTGTCATCTGCCTGGCGGGCCGGATCTCTGCCATTGGCTCAGTCTTGTCACCAGGCCCATCCCAAGCTCCGCCCACTCTTGCGGTGGGGGGACTGTCTCTATGGTGATGGCAAAGAAGCCTCAGCCCCACCCACCTGGCCTTCACTTCACCTACCTGGCCCTCTGACCCTCACTCAGACCTCTGTGTTGATAAAAATCAATGTCCGCCAGTGCCCAGGTGTCAGCATCTGGGATAAAGGATTCGGGACCTTGCCTGGGGCAGAAGGCAGCCTAGGTCAGCGGGTAGCTGGAAGTCTAGTGACTTGTGACACTGCTGCCAGTGACAAATGGTGACTCCCACACTCACATATCCCCTGGTGGCAGAATGCTAGTGATGGGTGGAGAAAGATCGCTCCGGAGCACACGTTTAATGGGGCACCAGCCAAAGCAAAGGCCAGGGCCAGTAGTGGACGTCGTGGAGCTGAATGGCGAGCCAGTGAAGGGCCCAAGGATCCCTCCTGTATGTGGCGAACAGGTCATCCGTGTCCCCACGTCCATCAACCATTGCACTGCTGGGGCCCAGGCTGCCAGGATTTCGGCCTTGCCTTCGGAGCCCGGCCACATAGGCAGCCTTGCACCGGAGGCGGGGACGTGTAGACAGCAAAAATTTGGAAACTGGCAGTGTTTCCTCGATTTCCCTGGCATGGGCCTCTTTGAGCGGCTTGCTTTTTTTCCTGGTAGCATAGGGCCCTGACGGAGAAAGGCGGGATTACGTGTGCAGGAATGGTGTGTTTTGAGAGGGTGACGACGTTGAGACCACGTTGGGATCTTTAGTCCCAGGAAAGGCCCCTGGCGGGTGTGGGTCAATGTTCTCTACCCATCCCCCTTGGCGGGGGGAGGTTTTCACCATACAAAGCAGCAGCGCAATTATTCGTCGCCGGAGAGGTTGCATCTGCCCACAAGCTCACCCTGGCCAGGGTCCGCCCCTACTGTATTACGCGTGTCAGTCAACAGAAGCTAAGACCTTCCAGAGAGACTACCTGCTATTCTGTCCCCACGGGGAAGCAGTACAGCCAGAAGCCTCCCCCGTTCCATCTCTAGGCTCTCTCTCAGGCCCCTCATACTTGTGATGTGTCTCAGGGGTAGAATGAAGAGATTCCTCTGAGTGAACACATACGTGAGAGGCCACAGATGCTGAGGAAGGGCGCCTTGCCTAGTGATATCCTAGCGTAAGTGGAAAAGAGGTACCTGCCTGCTGTCCCAGTGTGTCGAACGTGTTCACATCAGGGGTTGCCTACTGTGAAGTTATTCCCTGGGTGCCCTGGATTTTGTGGCCAAAGACGCAAGGGGGCGTTGTCTGTCCATGGGTAAAATGGAGGGCTCTGCGGAACTGGCCGGTTAGGCTGGACCTCTCCTATTGGCTGAGTGTTTGTGACTCGTCCCCGTCCGAAGTTCCGCCCAGCCTTCCGGTGGCTGTCAGCATGGTGATTGGGAAAGAAGCCTTAGGCCCCACACTCAGCCCTCACCTGGCCTACCTGGCCTCTTTCCCCTCATCTAGACCGCTGTGTGGATGAAAGAAAGGATGTCGGCCAGTGAGCACGTGTCCTGATTTCCTTGGAAGGATTAGGTTCCTTGCCTGGGCAGAAGACAGCCAAGGTCAGCCTGAGCCTAGACACCTAGTGACCTGTGACACTGCAGCCAGTGATAGATGTTGATGTCCACGCTCAGGTATCCGCAGGTGGCGGATTCAGTGTGGTGGGAAGAGAAGTGGAAGTAGAGATGACACACTCAGGAGGGCACAGGCCAAAGGTCAGGGAAAATAGCTGAGGTCGTGGAGCTCTAGCGGAGCCAGTCTAGGGCCCAGGCCTCCCTGCTGTACGAGGCAAAGAGGTGATCCATATGCCGCCATCCGTAGATTCTGGACGGCTGGGGCCCTGGATGCCCGGATTTCGGCCTCGTCTACCGAGAAGTGACGCACATGCAGTGTGCCACCGGAGGCTGTGGAGCAGCAGAGGGCAAAATCTTGAAAATGGGGGCTTCAGTTGACTTGGCCTGTGCTCTCCTTTGGCTGAGTGACATCGTGTGTTTCCTAGCAGGTGAAGACATTCGTGGAGAGAGGCGGTTTCCATGCGTGCAGGCAAAGTGTGTGCTGAGATGATGAGTTGCAGGGGAGACCAGGGTGGACTCTCCAGACCCAGAATAGGCCTCTGGCAGGTATGTGTCAATGTTTTCTGCCCATGGCACTCAGCCGGTTATTTGCATAGAATGTTAGGAGCGGAATTAGTAGTCTCCGGAGAGGCTGCCACTTGTCAGCGAGCTTCACCTGGCCAGGTCCCACGGTGATGTCAAGCTTCACCTGGCCAGGTCCGCCCGTGATGTAGCTCCCCAATCAATCACTACTCTCTAAACCTTCCAGATAGACTCCCAGAACTTCTGTCCCCATGGGCAAGCAGTAGAGCCAGAGGCCTTCCCCCTTTGCTCTTTGGTCTCTAGGCCCTCTGTCAGGCACTCCAAGGTGTGAAGTGACAAGGGGGAGAAGGAAGAGATTTCAGAGAACGAAGACAAGCAGAGAGAGAGAGAGAGAGGCAAGAGATGCTGAGTGGGGATGCCTTGCCTACTGATATCCTCAGGAAAGTGGGAAAGAGGTACCTGGCGTGCTCTGCCAATGCCCTGAAGCAGTCCGCACCAGGGGCTCCCTTGTGCCTGCGTAGCCTTTCCCGGGGCGTGCTCAAATCCTGTGGCCACTAGGGGTCATAGGTCCCAATGGAGGGCCCTGTGTCATCTGCCTGGCGGGCCGGATCTCTGCCATTGGCTCAGTCTTGTCACCAGGCCCATCCCAAGCTCCGCCCACTCTTGCGGTGGGGGGACTGTCTCTATGGTGATGGCAAAGAAGCCTCAGCCCCGCCCACCTGGCCTTCACTTCACCTACCTGGCCCTCTGACCCTCACTCAGACCTCTGTGTTGATAAAAATCAATGTCCGCCAGTGCCCAGGTGTCAGCATCTGGGATAAAGGATTCGGGACCTTGCCTGGGGCAGAAGGCAGCCTAGGTCAGCGGGTAGCTGGAAGTCTAGTGACTTGTGACACTGCTGCCAGTGACAAATGGTGACTCCCACACTCACATATCCCCTGGTGGCAGAATGCTAGTGATGGGTGGAGAAAGATCGCTCCGGAGCACACGTTTAATGGGGCACCAGCCAAAGCAAAGGCCAGGGCCAGTAGTGGACGTCGTGGAGCTGAATGGCGAGCCAGTGAAAAGCCCAAGGATCCCTCCTGTATGTGGCGAACAGGTCATCCGTGTCCCCACGACCATCAACCATTGCACTGCTGGGGCCCAGGCTGCCAGGATTTCGGCCTTGCCTTCGGAGCCCGGCCACATAGGCAGCCTTGCACCGGAGGCGGGGACGTGTAGACAGCAAAAATTTGGAAACTGGCAGTGTTTCCTCGATTTCCCTGGCATCGGCCTCTTTGAGCGGCTTCCTTTTTTTCCTGGTAGCATAGGGCCCTGACGGAGAAAGGCAGGATTACGTGTGCAGGAAAGGTGTGTGTTGAGAGGGTGACGACGTTGAGACCACGTTGGGATCTTTAGTCCCAGGAAAGGCCCCTGGCGGGTGTGGGTCAATGTTCTCTACCCATCCCCCTTGGCGGGGGGAGGTTTTCACCATACAAAGCAGCAGCGCAATTATTCGTCGCCGGAGAGGTTGCATCTGCCCACAAGCTCCCCCTGGCCAGGGTCCGCCCCTACTGTATTGCGCGTGTCAGTCAACAGAAGCTAAGACCTTCCAGAGAGACTACCTGCTATTCTGTCCCCACGGGGAAGCAGTACAGCCAGAAGCCTCCCCCGTTCCATCTCTAGGCTCTCTCTCAGGCCCCTCATACTTGTGATGTGTCTCAGGGGTAGAATGAAGAGATTCCTCTGAGTGAACACATACGTGAGAGGCCAGAGATGCTGAGGAAGGGCGCCTTGCCTAGTGATATCCTAGCGTAAGTGGAAAAGAGGTACCTGCCTGCTGTCCCAGTGTGTCGAACGTGTTCACATCAGGGGTTGCCTACTGTGAAGTTATTCCCTGGGTGCCCTGGATTTTGTGGCCAAAGACGCAAGGGGGCGTTGTCTGTCCATGGGTAAAATGGAGGGCTCTGCGGAACTGGCCGGTTAGGCTGGACCTCTCCTATTGGCTGAGTGTTTGTGACTCGTCCCCGTCCGAAGTTCCGCCCAGCCTTCCGGTGGCTGTCAGCATGGTGATTGGGAAAGAAGCCTTAGGCCCCACACTCAGCCCTCACCTGGCCTACCTGGCCTCTTTCCCCTCATCTAGACCGCTGTGTGGATGAAAGAAAGGATGTCGGCCAGTGAGCACGTGTCCTGATTTCCTTGGAAGGATTAGGTTCCTTGCCTGGGCAGAAGACAGCCAAGGTCAGCCTGAGCCTAGACACCTAGTGACCTGTGACACTGCAGCCAGTGATAGATGTTGATGTCCACGCTCAGGTATCCGCAGGTGGCGGATTCAGTGTGGTGGGAAGAGAAGTGGAAGTAGAGATGACACACTCAGGAGGGCACAGGCCAAAGGTCAGGGAAAATAGCTGAGGTCGTGGAGCTCTAGCGGAGCCAGTCTAGGGCCCAGGCCTCCCTGCTGTACGAGGCAAAGAGGTGATCCATATGCCGCCATCCGTAGATTCTGGACGGCTGGGGCCCTGGATGCCCGGATTTCGGCCTCGTCTACCGAGAAGTGACGCACATGCAGTGTGCCACCGGAGGCTGTGGAGCAGCAGAGGGCAAAATCTTGAAAATGGGGGCTTCAGTTGACTTGGCCTGTGCTCTCCTTTGGCTGAGTGACATCGTGTGTTTCCTAGCAGGTGAAGACATTCGTGGAGAGAGGCGGTTTCCATGCGTGCAGGCAAAGTGTGTGCTGAGATGATGAGTTGCAGGGGAGACCAGGGTGGACTCTCCAGACCCAGAATAGGCCTCTGGCAGGTATGTGTCAATGTTTTCTGCCCATGGCACTCAGCCGGTTATTTGCATAGAATGTTAGGAGCGGAATTAGTAGTCTCCGGAGAGGCTGCCACTTGTCAGCGAGCTTCACCTGGCCAGGTCCCACGGTGATGTCAAGCTTCACCTGGCCAGGTCCGCCCGTGATGTAGCTCCCCAATCAATCACTACTCTCTAGACCTTCCAGATAGACTCCCAGAACTTCTGTCCCCATGGGCAAGCAGTAGAGCCAGAGGCCTTCCCCCTTTGCTCTTTGGTCTCTAGGCCCTCTGTCAGGCACTCCAAGGTGTGAAGTGACAAGGGGGAGAAGGAAGAGATTTCAGAGAACGAAGACAAGCAGAGAGAGAGAGAGAGAGGCAAGAGATGCTGAGTGGGGATGCCTTGCCTACTGATATCCTCAGGAAAGTGGGAAAGAGGTACCTGGCGTGCTCTGCCAATGCCCTGAAGCAGTCCGCACCAGGGGCTCCCTTGTGCCTGCGTAGCCTTTCCCGGGGCGTGCTCAAATCCTGTGGCCACTAGGGGTCATAGGTCCCAATGGAGGGCCCTGTGTCATCTGCCTGGCGGGCCGGATCTCTGCCATTGGCTCAGTCTTGTCACCAGGCCCATCCCAAGCTCCGCCCACTCTTGCGGTGGGGGGACTGTCTCTATGGTGATGGCAAAGAAGCCTCAGCCCCGCCCACCTGGCCTTCACTTCACCTACCTGGCCCTCTGACCCTCACTCAGACCTCTGTGTTGATAAAAATCAATGTCCGCCAGTGCCCAGGTGTCAGCATCTGGGATAAAGGATTCGGGACCTTGCCTGGGGCAGAAGGCAGCCTAGGTCAGCGGGTAGCTGGAAGTCTAGTGACTTGTGACACTGCTGCCAGTGACAAATGGTGACTCCCACACTCACATATCCCCTGGTGGCAGAATGCTAGTGATGGGTGGAGAAACATCGCTCCGGAGCACACGTTTAATGGGGCACCAGCCAAAGCAAAGGCCAGGGCCAGTAGTGGACGTCGTGGAGCTGAATGGCGAGCCAGTGAAAAGCCCAAGGATCCCTCCTGTATGTGGCGAACAGGTCATCCGTGTCCCCACGACCATCAACCATTGCACTGCTGGGGCCCAGGCTGCCAGGATTTCGGCCTTGCCTTCGGAGCCCGGCCACATAGGCAGCCTTGCACCGGAGGCGGGGACGTGTAGACAGCAAAAATTTGGAAACTGGCAGTGTTTCCTCGATTTCCCTGGCATCGGCCTCTTTGAGCGGCTTCCTTTTTTTCCTGGTAGCATAGGGCCCTGACGGAGAAAGGCAGGATTACGTGTGCAGGAAAGGTGTGTGTTGAGAGGGTGACGACGTTGAGACCACGTTGGGATCTTTAGTCCCAGGAAAGGCCCCTGGCGGGTGTGGGTCAATGTTCTCTACCCATCCCCCTTGGCGGGGGGAGGTTTTCACCATACAAAGCAGCAGCGCAATTATTCGTCGCCGGAGAGGTTGCATCTGCCCACAAGCTCCCCCTGGCCAGGGTCCGCCCCTACTGTATTGCGCGTGTCAGTCAACAGAAGCTAAGACCTTCCAGAGAGACTACCTGCTATTCTGTCCCCACGGGGAAGCAGTACAGCCAGAAGCCTCCCCCGTTCCATCTCTAGGCTCTCTCTCAGGCCCCTCATACTTGTGATGTGTCTCAGGGGTAGAATGAAGAGATTCCTCTGAGTGAACACATACGTGAGAGGCCAGAGATGCTGAGGAAGGGCGCCTTGCCTAGTGATATCCTAGCGTAAGTGGAAAAGAGGTACCTGCCTGCTGTCCCAGTGTGTCGAACGTGTTCACATCAGGGGTTGCCTACTGTGAAGTTATTCCCTGGGTGCCCTGGATTTTGTGGCCAAAGACGCAAGGGGGCGTTGTCTGTCCATGGGTAAAATGGAGGGCTCTGCGGAACTGGCCGGTTAGGCTGGACCTCTCCTATTGGCTGAGTGTTTGTGACTCGTCCCCGTCCGAAGTTCCGCCCAGCCTTCCGGTGGCTGTCACCATGGTGATTGGGAAAGAAGCCTTAGGCCCCACACTCAGCCCTCACCTGGCCTACCTGGCCTCTTTCCCCTCATCTAGACCGCTGTGTGGATGAAAGAAAGGATGTCGGCCAGTGAGCACGTGTCCTGATTTCCTTGGAAGGATTAGGTTCCTTGCCTGGGCAGAAGACAGCCAAGGTCAGCCTGAGCCTAGACACCTAGTGACCTGTGACACTGCAGCCAGTGATAGATGTTGATGTCCACGCTCAGGTATCCGCAGGTGGCGGATTCAGTGTGGTGGGAAGAGAAGTGGAAGTAGAGATGACACACTCAGGAGGGCACAGGCCAAAGGTCAGGGAAAATAGCTGAGGTCGTGGAGCTCTAGCGGAGCCAGTCTAGGGCCCAGGCCTCCCTGCTGTACGAGGCAAAGAGGTGATCCATATGCCGCCATCCGTAGATTCTGGACGGCTGGGGCCCTGGATGCCCGGATTTCGGCCTCGTCTACCGAGAAGTGACGCACATGCAGTGTGCCACCGGAGGCTGTGGAGCAGCAGAGGGCAAAATCTTGAAAATGGGGGCTTCAGTTGACTTGGCCTGTGCTCTCCTTTGGCTGAGTGACATCGTGTGTTTCCTAGCAGGTGAAGACATTCGTGGAGAGAGGCGGTTTCCATGCGTGCAGGCAAAGTGTGTGCTGAGATGATGAGTTGCAGGGGAGACCAGGGTGGACTCTCCAGACCCAGAATAGGCCTCTGGCAGGTATGTGTCAATGTTTTCTGCCCATGGCACTCAGCCGGTTATTTGCATAGAATGTTAGGAGCGGAATTAGTAGTCTCCGGAGAGGCTGCCACTTGTCAGCGAGCTTCACCTGGCCAGGTCCCACGGTGATGTCAAGCTTCACCTGGCCAGGTCCGCCCGTGATGTAGCTCCCCAATCAATCACTACTCTCTAAACCTTCCAGATAGACTCCCAGAACTTCTGTCCCCATGGGCAAGCAGTAGAGCCAGAGGCCTTCCCCCTTTGCTCTTTGGTCTCTAGGCCCTCTGTCAGGCACTCCAAGGTGTGAAGTGACAAGGGGGAGAAGGAAGAGATTTCAGAGAACGAAGACAAGCAGAGAGAGAGAGAGAGAGGCAAGAGATGCTGAGTGGGGATGCCTTGCCTACTGATATCCTCAGGAAAGTGGGAAAGAGGTACCTGGCGTGCTCTGCCAATGCCCTGAAGCAGTCCGCACCAGGGGCTCCCTTGTGCCTGCGTAGCCTTTCCCGGGGCGTGCTCAAATCCTGTGGCCACTAGGGGTCATAGGTCCCAATGGAGGGCCCTGTGTCATCTGCCTGGCGGGCCGGATCTCTGCCATTGGCTCAGTCTTGTCACCAGGCCCATCCCAAGCTCCGCCCACTCTTGCGGTGGGGGGACTGTCTCTATGGTGATGGCAAAGAAGCCTCAGCCCCGCCCACCTGGCCTTCACTTCACCTACCTGGCCCTCTGACCCTCACTCAGACCTCTGTGTTGATAAAAATCAATGTCCGCCAGTGCCCAGGTGTCAGCATCTGGGATAAAGGATTCGGGACCTTGCCTGGGGCAGAAGGCAGCCTAGGTCAGCGGGTAGCTGGAAGTCTAGTGACTTGTGACACTGCTGCCAGTGACAAATGGTGACTCCCACACTCACATATCCCCTGGTGGCAGAATGCTAGTGATGGGTGGAGAAACATCGCTCCGGAGCACACGTTTAATGGGGCACCAGCCAAAGCAAAGGCCAGGGCCAGTAGTGGACGTCGTGGAGCTGAATGGCGAGCCAGTGAAAAGCCCAAGGATCCCTCCTGTATGTGGCGAACAGGTCATCCGTGTCCCCACGACCATCAACCATTGCACTGCTGGGGCCCAGGCTGCCAGGATTTCGGCCTTGCCTTCGGAGCCCGGCCACATAGGCAGCCTTGCACCGGAGGCGGGGACGTGTAGACAGCAAAAATTTGGAAACTGGCAGTGTTTCCTCGATTTCCCTGGCATCGGCCTCTTTGAGCGGCTTCCTTTTTTTCCTGGTAGCATAGGGCCCTGACGGAGAAAGGCAGGATTACGTGTGCAGGAAAGGTGTGTGTTGAGAGGGTGACGACGTTGAGACCACGTTGGGATCTTTAGTCCCAGGAAAGGCCCCTGGCGGGTGTGGGTCAATGTTCTCTACCCATCCCCCTTGGCGGGGGGAGGTTTTCACCATACAAAGCAGCAGCGCAATTATTCGTCGCCGGAGAGGTTGCATCTGCCCACAAGCTCCCCCTGGCCAGGGTCCGCCCCTACTGTATTGCGCGTGTCAGTCAACAGAAGCTAAGACCTTCCAGAGAGACTACCTGCTATTCTGTCCCCACGGGGAAGCAGTACAGCCAGAAGCCTCCCCCGTTCCATCTCTAGGCTCTCTCTCAGGCCCCTCATACTTGTGATGTGTCTCAGGGGTAGAATGAAGAGATTCCTCTGAGTGAACACATACGTGAGAGGCCAGAGATGCTGAGGAAGGGCGCCTTGCCTAGTGATATCCTAGCGTAAGTGGAAAAGAGGTACCTGCCTGCTGTCCCAGTGTGTCGAACGTGTTCACATCAGGGGTTGCCTACTGTGAAGTTATTCCCTGGGTGCCCTGGATTTTGTGGCCAAAGACGCAAGGGGCCGTTGTCTGTCCATGGGTAAAATGGAGGGCTCTGCGGAACTGGCCGGTTAGGCTGGACCTCTCCTATTGGCTGAGTGTTTGTGACTCGTCCCCGTCCGAAGTTCCGCCCAGCCTTCCGGTGGCTGTCACCATGGTGATTGGGAAAGAAGCCTTAGGCCCCACACTCAGCCCTCACCTGGCCTACCTGGCCTCTTTCCCCTCATCTAGACCGCTGCGTAGATGAAAGTAAGGATGTCGGCCAGTGAGCACGTGTCCTGATTTCCTTGGAAGGATTAGGTTCCTTGCCTGGGCAGAAGACAGCCAAGGTCAGCCTGAGCCTAAACACCTAGTGACCTGTGACACTGCAGCCAGTGATAGATGTTGATGTCCACGCTCAGGTATCCGCAGGTGGCGGATTCAGTGTGGTGGGAAGAGAAGTGGAAGTAGAGATGACACAATCACGAGGGCACAGGCCAAAGGTCAGCGAAAATAGCTGAGGTCGTGGAGCTCTAGCGGAGCCAGTCTAGGGCCCAGGCCTCCCTGCTGTACGAGGCAAAGAGGTGATCCATATGCCGCCATCCGTAGATTCTGGACGGCTGGGGCCCTGGATGCCCGGATTTCGGCCTCGTCTACCGAGAAGTGACGCACATGCAGTGTGCCACCGGAGGCTGTGGAGCAGCAGAGGGCAAAATCTTGAAAATGGGGGCTTCAGTTGACTTGGCCTGTGCTCTCCTTTGGCTGAGTGACATCGTGTGTTTCCTAGCAGGTGAAGACATTCGTGGAGAGAGGCGGTTTCCATGCGTGCAGGCAAAGTGTGTGCTGAGATGATGAGTTGCAGGGGAGACCAGGGTGGACTCTCCAGACCCAGAATAGGCCTCTGGCAGGTATGTGTCAATGTTTTCTGCCCATGGCACTCAGCCGGTTATTTGCATAGAATGTTAGGAGCGGAATTAGTAGTCTCCGGAGAGGCTGCCACTTGTCAGCGAGCTTCACCTGGCCAGGTCCCACGGTGATGTCAAGCTTCACCTGGCCAGGTCCGCCCGTGATGTAGCTCCCCAATCAATCACTACTCTCTAGACCTTCCAGATAGACTCCCAGAACTTCTGTCCCCATGGGCAAGTAGTAGAGCCAGAGGCCTTCCCCCTTTGCTCTTTGGTCTCTAGGCCCTCTGTCAGGCACTCCAAGGTGTGAAGTGACAAGGGGGAGAAGGAAGAGATTTCAGAGAACGAAGACAAGCAGAGAGAGAGAGAGAGAGGCAAGAGATGCTGAGTGGGGATGCCTTGCCTACTGATATCCTCAGGAAAGTGGGAAAGAGGTACCTGGCGTGCTCTGCCAATGCCCTGAAGCAGTCCGCACCAGGGGCTCCCTTGTGCCTGCGTAGCCTTTCCCGGGGCGTGCTCAAATCCTGTGGCCACTAGGGGTCATAGGTCCCAATGGAGGGCCCTGTGTCATCTGCCTGGCGGGCCGGATCTCTGCCATTGGCTCAGTCTTGTCACCAGGCCCATCCCAAGCTCCGCCCACTCTTGCGGTGGGGGGACTGTCTCTATGGTGATGGCAAAGAAGCCTCAGCCCCACCCACCTGGCCTTCACTTCACCTACCTGGCCCTCTGACCCTCACTCAGACCTCTGTGTTGATAAAAATCAATGTCCGCCAGTGCCCAGGTGTCAGCATCTGGGATAAAGGATTCGGGACCTTGCCTGGGGCAGAAGGCAGCCTAGGTCAGCGGGTAGCTGGAAGTCTAGTGACTTGTGACACTGCTGCCAGTGACAAATGGTGACTCCCACACTCACATATCCCCTGGTGGCAGAATGCTAGTGATGGGTGGAGAAAGATCGCTCCGGAGCACACGTTTAATGGGGCACCAGCCAAAGCAAAGGCCAGGGCCAGTAGTGGACGTCGTGGAGCTGAATGGCGAGCCAGTGAAGGGCCCAAGGATCCCTCCTGTATGTGGCGAACAGGTCATCCGTGTCCCCACGTCCATAAACCATTGCACTGCTGGGGCCCAGGCTGCCAGGATTTCGGCCTTGCCTTCGGAGCCCGGCCACATAGGCAGCCTTGCACCGGAGGCGGGGACGTGTAGACAGCAAAAATTTGGAAACTGGCAGTGTTTCCTCGATTTCCCTGGCATCGGCCTCTTTGAGCGGCTTGCTTTTTTTCCTGGTAGCATAGGGCCCTGACGGAGAAAGGCGGGATTACGTGTGCAGGAATGGTGTGTTTTGAGAGGGTGACGACGTTGAGACCACGTTGGGATCTTTAGTCCCAGGAAAGGCCCCTGGCGGGTGTGGGTCAATGTTCTCTACCCATCCCCCTTGGCGGGGGGAGGTTTTCACCATACAAAGCAGCAGCGCAATTATTCGTCGCCGGAGAGGTTGCATCTGCCCACAAGCTCACCCTGGCCAGGGTCCGCCCCTACTGTATTACGCGTGTCAGTCAACAGAAGCTAAGACCTTCCAGAGAGACTACCTGCTATTCTGTCCCCACGGGGAAGCAGTACAGCCAGAAGCCTCCCCCGTTCCATCTCTAGGCTCTCTCTCAGGCCCCTCATACTTGTGATGTGTCTCAGGGGTAGAATGAAGAGATTCCTCTGAGTGAACACATACGTGAGAGGCCACAGATGCTGAGGAAGGGCGCCTTGCCTAGTGATATCCTAGCGTAAGTGGAAAAGAGGTACCTGCCTGCTGTCCCAGTGTGTCGAACGTGTTCACATCAGGGGTTGCCTACTGTGAAGTTATTCCCTGGGTGCCCTGGATTTTGTGGCCAAAGACGCAAGGGGGCGTTGTCTGTCCATGGGTAAAATGGAGGGCTCTGCGGAACTGGCCGGTTAGGCTGGACCTCTCCTATTGGCTGAGTGTTTGTGACTCGTCCCCGTCCGAAGTTCCGCCCAGCCTTCCGGTGGCTGTCAGCATGGTGATTGGGAAAGAAGCCTTAGGCCCCACACTCAGCCCTCACCTGGCCTACCTGGCCTCTTTCCCCTCATCTAGACCGCTGTGTGGATGAAAGAAAGGATGTCGGCCAGTGAGCACGTGTCCTGATTTCCTTGGAAGGATTAGGTTCCTTGCCTGGGCAGAAGACAGCCAAGGTCAGCCTGAGCCTAGACACCTAGTGACCTGTGACACTGCAGCCAGTGATAGATGTTGATGTCCACGCTCAGGTATCCGCAGGTGGCGGATTCAGTGTGGTGGGAAGAGAAGTGGAAGTAGAGATGACACACTCAGGAGGGCACAGGCCAAAGGTCAGGGAAAATAGCTGAGGTCGTGGAGCTCTAGCGGAGCCAGTCTAGGGCCCAGGCCTCCCTGCTGTACGAGGCAAAGAGGTGATCCATATGCCGCCATCCGTAGATTCTGGACGGCTGGGGCCCTGGATGCCCGGATTTCGGCCTCGTCTACCGAGAAGTGACGCACATGCAGTGTGCCACCGGAGGCTGTGGAGCAGCAGAGGGCAAAATCTTGAAAATGGGGGCTTCAGTTGACTTGGCCTGTGCTCTCCTTTGGCTGAGTGACATCGTGTGTTTCCTAGCAGGTGAAGACATTCGTGGAGAGAGGCGGTTTCCATGCGTGCAGGCAAAGTGTGTGCTGAGATGATGAGTTGCAGGGGAGACCAGGGTGGACTCTCCAGACCCAGAATAGGCCTCTGGCAGGTATGTGTCAATGTTTTCTGCCCATGGCACTCAGCCGGTTATTTGCATAGAATGTTAGGAGCGGAATTAGTAGTCTCCGGAGAGGCTGCCACTTGTCAGCGAGCTTCACCTGGCCAGGTCCCACGGTGATGTCAAGCTTCACCTGGCCAGGTCCGCCCGTGATGTAGCTCCCCAATCAATCACTACTCTCTAAACCTTCCAGATAGACTCCCAGAACTTCTGTCCCCATGGGCAAGCAGTAGAGCCAGAGGCCTTCCCCCTTTGCTCTTTGGTCTCTAGGCCCTCTGTCAGGCACTCCAAGGTGTGAAGTGACAAGGGGGAGAAGGAAGAGATTTCAGAGAACGAAGACAAGCAGAGAGAGAGAGAGAGAGGCAAGAGATGCTGAGTGGGGATGCCTTGCCTACTGATATCCTCAGGAAAGTGGGAAAGAGGTACCTGGCGTGCTCTGCCAATGCCCTGAAGCAGTCCGCACCAGGGGCTCCCTTGTGCCTGCGTAGCCTTTCCCGGGGCGTGCTCAAATCCTGTGGCCACTAGGGGTCATAGGTCACAATGGAGGGCCCTGTGTCATCTGCCTGGCGGGCCGGATCTCTGCCATTGGCTCAGTCTTGTCACCAGGCCCATCCCAAGCTCCGCCCACTCTTGCGGTGGGGGGACTGTCTCTATGGTGATGGCAAAGAAGCCTCAGCCCCGCCCACCTGGCCTTCACTTCACCTACCTGGCCCTCTGACCCTCACTCAGACCTCTGTGTTGATAAAAATCAATGTCCGCCAGTGCCCAGGTGTCAGCATCTGGGATAAAGGATTCGGGACCTTGCCTGGGGCAGAAGGCAGCCTAGGTCAGCGGGTAGCTGGAAGTCTAGTGACTTGTGACACTGCTGCCAGTGACAAATGGTGACTCCCACACTCACATATCCCCTGGTGGCAGAATGCTAGTGATGGGTGGAGATAGATCGCTCCGGAGCACACGTTTAATGGGGCACCAGCCAAAGCAAAGGCCAGGGCCAGTAGTGGACGTCGTGGAGCTGAATGGCGAGCCAGTGAAGGGCCCAAGGATCCCTCCTGTATGTGGCGAACAGGTCATCCGTGTCCCCAGGTCCAGCAACCATTGCACTGCTGGGGCCCAGGCTGCCAGGATTTCGGCCTTGCCTTCGGAGCCCGGCCACATAGGCAGCCTTGCACCGGAGGCGGGGACGTGTAGACAGCAAAAATTTGGAAACTGGCAGTGTTTCCTCGATTTCCCTGGCATGGGCCTCTTTGAGCGGCTTGCTTTTTTTCCTGGTAGCATAGGGCCCTGACGGAGAAAGGCGGGATTACGTGTGCAGGAAAGGTGTGTGTTGAGAGGGTGACGACGTTGAGACCACGTTGGGATCTTTAGTCCCAGGAAAGGCCCCTGGCGGGTGTGGGTCAATGTTCTCTACCCATCCCCCTTGGCGGGGGGAGGTTTTCACCATACAAAGCAGCAGCGCAATTATTCGTCGCCGGAGAGGTTGCATCTGCCCACAAGCTCCCCCTGGCCAGGGTCCGCCCCTACTGTATTGCGCGTGTCAGTCAACAGAAGCTAAGACCTTCCAGAGAGACTACCTGCTATTCTGTCCCCACGGGGAAGCAGTACAGCCAGAAGCCTCCCCCGTTCCATCTCTAGGCTCTCTCTCAGGCCCCTCATACTTGTGATGTGTCTCAGGGGTAGAATGAAGAGATTCCTCTGAGTGAACACATACGTGAGAGGCCACAGATGCTGAGGAAGGGCGCCTTCCCTAGTGATATCCTAGCGTAAGTGGAAAAGAGGTACCTGCCTGCTGTCCCAGTGTGTCGAACGTGTTCACATCAGGGGTTGCCTACTGTGAAGTTATTCCCTGGGTGCCCTGGATTTTGTGGCCAAAGACGCAAGGGGCCGTTGTCTGTCCATGGGTAAAATGGAGGGCTCTGCGGAACTGGCCGGTTAGGCTGGACCTCTCCTATTGGCTGAGTGTTTGTGACTCGTCCCCGTCCGAAGTTCCGCCCAGCCTTCCGGTGGCTGTCACCATGGTGATTGGGAAAGAAGCCTTAGGCCCCACACTCAGCCCTCACCTGGCCTACCTGGCCTCTTTCCCCTCATCTAGACCGCTGTGTGGATGAAAGAAAGGATGTCGGCCAGTGAGCACGTGTCCTGATTTCCTTGGAAGGATTAGGTTCCTTGCCTGGGCAGAAGACAGCCAAGGTCAGCCTGAGCCTAGACACCTAGTGACCTGTGACACTGCAGCCAGTGATAGATGTTGATGTCCACGCTCAGGTATCCGCAGGTGGCGGATTCAGTGTGGTGGGAAGAGAAGTGGAAGTAGAGATGACACACTCACGAGGGCACGGTCCAAAGGTCAGGGAAAATAGCTGAGGTCGTGGAGCTCTAGCGGAGCCAGTCTAGGGCCCAGGCCTCCCTGCTGTACGAGGCAAAGAGGTGATCCATATGCCGCCATCCGTAGATTCTGGACGGCTGGGGCCCTGGATGCCCGGATTTCGGCCTCGTCTACCGAGAAGTGACGCACATGCAGTGTGCCACCGGAGGCTGTGGAGCAGCAGAGGGCAAAATCTTGAAAATGGGGGCTTCAGTTGACTTGGCCTGTGCTCTCCTTTGGCTGAGTGACATCGTGTGTTTCCTAGCAGGTGAAGACATTCGTGGAGAGAGGCGGTTTCCATGCGTGCAGGCAAAGTGTGTGCTGAGATGATGAGTTGCAGGGGAGACCAGGGTGGACTCTCCAGACCCAGAATAGGCCTCTGGCAGGTATGTGTCAATGTTTTCTGCCCATGGCACTCAGCCGGTTATTTGCATAGAATGTTAGGAGCGGAATTAGTAGTCTCCGGAGAGGCTGCCACTTGTCAGCGAGCTTCACCTGGCCAGGTCCCACGGTGATGTCAAGCTTCACCTGGCCAGGTCCGCCCGTGATGTAGCTCCCCAATCAATCACTACTCTCTAGACCTTCCAGATAGACTCCCAGAACTTCTCTCCCCATGGGCAAGCAGTAGAGCCAGAGGCCTTCCCCCTTTGCTCTTTGGTCTCTAGGCCCTCTGTCAGGCACTCCAAGGTGTGAAGTGACAAGGGGGAGAAGGAAGAGATTTCAGAGAACGAAGACAAGCAGAGAGAGAGGCAAGAGATGCTGAGTGGGGATGCCTTGCCTACTGATATCCTCAGGAAAGTGGGAAAGAGGTACCTGGCGTGCTCTGCCAATGCCCTGAAGCAGTCCGCACCAGGGGCTCCCTTGTGCCTGCGTAGCCTTTCCCGGGGCGTGCTCAAATCCTGTGGCCACTAGGGGTCATAGGTCACAATGGAGGGCCCTGTGTCATCTGCCTGGCGGGCCGGATCTCTGCCATTGGCTCAGTCTTGTCACCAGGCCCATCCCAAGCTCCGCCCACTCTTGCGGTGGGGGGACTGTCTCTATGGTGATGGCAAAGAAGCCTCAGCCCCACCCACCTGGCCTTCACTTCACCTACCTGGCCCTCTGACCCTCACTCAGACCTCTGTGTTGATAAAAATCAATGTCCGCCAGTGCCCAGGTGTCAGCATCTGGGATAAAGGATTCGGGACCTTGCCTGGGGCAGAAGGCAGCCTAGGTCAGCGGGTAGCTGGAAGTCTAGTGACTTGTGACACTGCTGCCAGTGACAAATGGTGACTCCCACACTCACATATCCCCTGGTGGCAGAATGCTAGTGATGGGTGGAGAAACATCGCTCCGGAGCACACGTTTAATGGGGCACCAGCCAAAGCAAAGGCCAGGGACAGTAGTGGACGTGGTGGAGCTGAATGGCGAGCCAGTTAAGGGCCCAAGGATCCCTCCTGTATGTGGCGAACAGGTCATCCGTGTCCCCACGTCCATCAACCATTGGACTGCTGGGGCCCAAGCTGCCAGGATTTCGGCCTTGCCTTCGGAGCCCGGCCACATAGGCAGCCTTGCACCGGAGGCGGGGACGTGTAGACAGTAAAAATTTGGAAACTGGCAGTGTTTCCTCGATTTCCCTGGCATCGGCCTCTTTGAGCGGCTTGCTTTTTTTCCTGGTAGGATAGGGCCCTGACGGAGAAAGGCAGGATTACGTGTGCAGGAAAGGTGTGTGTTGAGAGGGTGACGACGTTGGGACCACGTTGGGATCTTTAGTCCCAGGAAAGGCCCCTGGCGGGTGTGGGTCAATGTTCTCTACCCATCCCCCTTGGCGGGGGGAGGTTTTCACCATACAAAGCAGCAGCGCAATTATTCGTCGCCGGAGAGGTTGCATCTGCCCACAAGCTCACCCTGGCCAGGGTCCGCCCCTACTGTATTACGCGTGTCAGTCAACAGAAGCTAAGACCTTCCAGAGAGACTACCTGCTATTCTGTCCCCACGGGGAAGCAGTACAGCCAGAAGCCTCCCCCGTTCCATCTCTAGGCTCTCTCTCAGGCCCCTCATACTTGTGATGTGTCTCAGGGGTAGAATGAAGAGATTCCTCTGAGTGAACACATACGTGAGAGGCCACAGATGCTGAGGAAGGGCGCCTTGCCTAGTGATATCCTAGCGTAAGTGGAAAAGAGGTACCTGCCTGCTGTCCCAGTGTGTCGAACGTGTTCACATCAGGGGTTGCCTACTGTGAAGTTATTCCCTGGGTGCCCTGGATTTTGTGGCCAAAGACGCAAGGGGGCGTTGTCTGTCCATGGGTAAAATGGAGGGCTCTGCGGAACTGGCCGGTTAGGCTGGACCTCTCCTATTGGCTGAGTGTTTGTGACTCGTCCCCGTCCGAAGTTCCGCCCAGCCTTCCGGTGGCTGTCAGCATGGTGATTGGGAAAGAAGCCTTAGGCCCCACACTCAGCCCTCACCTGGCCTACCTGGCCTCTTTCCCCTCATCTAGACCGCTGTGTGGATGAAAGAAAGGATGTCGGCCAGTGAGCACGTGTCCTGATTTCCTTGGAAGGATTAGGTTCCTTGCCTGGGCAGAAGACAGCCAAGGTCAGCCTGAGCCTAGACACCTAGTGACCTGTGACACTGCAGCCAGTGATAGATGTTGATGTCCACGCTCAGGTATCCGCAGGTGGCGGATTCAGTGTGGTGGGAGGAGAAGTGGAAGTAGAGATGACACACTCACGAGGGCACAGGCCAAAGGTCAGGGAAAATAGCTGAGGTCGTGGAGCTCTAGCGGAGCCAGTCTAGGGCCCAGGCCTCCCTGCTGTACGAGGCAAAGAGGTGATCCATATGCCGCCATCCGTAGATTCTGGACGGCTGGGGCCCTGGATGCCCGGATTTCGGCCTCGTCTACCGAGAAGTGACGCACATGCAGTGTGCCACCGGAGGCTGTGGAGCAGCAGAGGGCAAAATCTTGAAAATGGGGGCTTCAGTTGACTTGGCCTGTGCTCTCCTTTGGCTGAGTGACATCGTGTGTTTCCTAGCAGGTGAAGATATTCGTGGAGAGAGGCGGTTTCCATGCGTGCAGGCAAAGTGTGTGCTGAGATGATGAGTTGCAGGGGAGACCAGGGTGGACTCTCCAGACCCAGAATAGGCCCCTGAGGTATGTGTCAATGTTTTCTGCCCATGGCACTCAGCCGGTTATTTGCATAGAATGTTAGGAGCGGAATTAGTAGTCTCCGGAGAGGCTGCCACTTGTCAGCGAGCTTCACCTGGCCAGGTCCCACGGTGATGTCAAGCTTCACCTGGCCAGGTCCGCCCGTGATGTAGCTCCCCAATCAATCACTACTCTCTAGACCTTCCAGATAGACTCCCAGAACTTCTCTCCCCACGGGCAAGCAATAGAGCCAGAGGCCTTCCCCCTTTGCTCTTTGGTCTCTAGGCCCTCTGTCAGGCACTCCAAGGTGTGAAGTGACAAGGGGGAGAAGGAAGAGATTTCAGAGAACGAAGACAAGCAGAGAGAGAGAGAGAGAGGCAAGAGATGCTGAGTGGGGATGCCTTGCCTACTGATATCCTCAGGAAAGTGGGAAAGAGGTACCTGGCGTGCTCTGCCAATGCCCTGAAGCAGTCCGCACCAGGGGCTCCCTTGTGCCTGCGTAGCCTTTCCCGGGGCGTGCTCAAATCCTGTGGCCACTAGGGGTCATAGGTCACAATGGAGGGCCCTGTGTCATCTGCCTGGCGGGCCGGATCTCTGCCATTGGCTCAGTCTTGTCACCAGGCCCATCCCAAGCTCCGCCCACTCTTGCGGTGGGGGGACTGTCTCTATGGTGATGGCAAAGAAGCCTCAGCCCCGCCCACCTTGCCTTCACTTCACCTACCTGGCCCTCTGACCCTCACTCAGACCTCTGTGTTGATAAAAATCAATGTCCGCCAGTGCCCAGGTGTCAGCATCTGGGATAAAGGATTCGGGACCTTGCCTGGGGCAGAAGGCAGCCTAGGTCAGTGGGTAGCTGGAAGTCTAGTGACTTGTGACACTGCTGCCAGTGACAAATGGTGACTCCCACACTCACATATCCCCTGGTGGCAGAATGCTAGTGATGGGTGGAGAAAGATCGCTCCGGAGCACACGTTTAATGGGGCACCAGCCAAAGCAAAGGCCAGGGCCAGTAGTGGACGTCGTGGAGCTGAATGGCGAGCCAGTGAAGGGCCCAAGGATCCCTCCTGTATGTGGCGAACAGGTCATCCGTGTCCCCACGTCCATCAACCATTGCACTGCTGGGGCCCAGGCTGCCAGGATTTCGGCCTTGCCTTCGGAGCCCGGCCACATAGGCAGCCTTGCACCGGAGGCGGGGACGTGTAGACAGCAAAAATTTGGAAACTGGCAGTGTTTCCTCGATTTCCCTGGCATGGGCCTCTTTGAGCGGCTTGCTTTTTTTCCTGGTAGCATAGGGCCCTGACGGAGAAAGGCGGGATTACGTGTGCAGGAATGGTGTGTTTTGAGAGGGTGACGACGTTGAGACCACGTTGGGATCTTTAGTCCCAGGAAAGGCCCCTGGCGGGTGTGGGTCAATGTTCTCTACCCATCCCCCTTGGCGGGGGGAGGTTTTCACCATACAAAGCAGCAGCGCAATTATTCGTCGCCGGAGAGGTTGCATCTGCCCACAAGCTCACCCTGGCCAGGGTCCGCCCCTACTGTATTACGCGTGTCAGTCAACAGAAGCTAAGACCTTCCAGAGAGACTACCTGCTATTCTGTCCCCACGGGGAAGCAGTACAGCCAGAAGCCTCCCCCGTTCCATCTCTAGGCTCTCTCTCAGGCCCCTCATACTTGTGATGTGTCTCAGGGGTAGAATGAAGAGATTCCTCTGAGTGAACACATACGTGAGAGGCCAGAGATGCTGAGGAAGGGCGCCTTGCCTAGTGATATCCTAGCGTAAGTGGAAAAGAGGTACCTGCCTGCTGTCCCAGTGTGTCGAACGTGTTCACATCAGGGGTTGCCTACTGTGAAGTTATTCCCTGGGTGCCCTGGATTTTGTGGCCAAAGACGCAAGGGGGCGTTGTCTGTCCATGGGTAAAATGGAGGGCTCTGCGGAACTGGCCGGTTAGGCTGGACCTCTCCTATTGGCTGAGTGTTTGTGACTCGTCCCCGTCCGAAGTTCCGCCCAGCCTTCCGGTGGCTGTCACCATGGTGATTGGGAAAGAAGCCTTAGGCCCCACACTCAGCCCTCACCTGGCCTACCTGGCCTCTTTCCCCTCATCTAGACCGCTGTGTGGATGAAAGAAAGGATGTCGGCCAGTGAGCACGTGTCCTCATTTCCTTGGAAGGATTAGGTTCCTTGCCTGGGCAGAAGACAGCCAAGGTCAGCCTGAGCCTAGACACCTAGTGACCTGTGACACTGCAGCCAGTGATAGATGTTGATGTCCACGCTCAGGTATCCGCAGGTGGCGGATTCAGTGTGGTGGGAAGAGAAGTGGAAGTAGAGATGACACACTCAGGAGGGCACAGGCCAAAGGTCAGGGAAAATAGCTGAGGTCGTGGAGCTCTAGCGGAGCCAGTCTAGGGCCCAGGCCTCCCTGCTGTACGAGGCAAAGAGGTGATCCATATGCCGCCATCCGTAGATTCTGGACGGCTGGGGCCCTGGATGCCCGGATTTCGGCCTCGTCTACCGAGAAGTGACGCACATGCAGTGTGCCACCGGAGGCTGTGGAGCAGCAGAGGGCAAAATCTTGAAAATGGGGGCTTCAGTTGACTTGGCCTGTGCTCTCCTTTGGCTGAGTGACATCGTGTGTTTCCTAGCAGGTGAAGACATTCGTGGAGAGAGGCGGTTTCCATGCGTGCAGGCAAAGTGTGTGCTGAGATGATGAGTTGCAGGGGAGACCAGGGTGGACTCTCCAGACCCAGAATAGGCCTCTGGCAGGTATGTGTCAATGTTTTCTGCCCATGGCACTCAGCCGGTTATTTGCATAGAATGTTAGGAGCGGAATTAGTAGTCTCCGGAGAGGCTGCCACTTGTCAGCGAGCTTCACCTGGCCAGGTCCCACGGTGATGTCAAGCTTCACCTGGCCAGGTCCGCCCGTGATGTAGCTCCCCAATCAATCACTACTCTCTAAACCTTCCAGATAGACTCCCAGAACTTCTGTCCCCATGGGCAAGCAGTAGAGCCAGAGGCCTTCCCCCTTTGCTCTTTGGTCTCTAGGCCCTCTGTCAGGCACTCCAAGGTGTGAAGTGACAAGGGGGAGAAGGAAGAGATTTCAGAGAACGAAGACAAGCAGAGAGAGAGAGAGAGAGGCAAGAGATGCTGAGTGGGGATGCCTTGCCTACTGATATCCTCAGGAAAGTGGGAAAGAGGTACCTGGCGTGCTCTGCCAATGCCCTGAAGCAGTCCGCACCAGGGGCTCCCTTGTGCCTGCGTAGCCTTTTCCGGGGCGTGCTCAAATCCTGTGGCCACTAGGGGTCATAGGTCACAATGGAGGGCCCTGTGTCATCTGCCTGGCGGGCCGGATCTCTGCCATTGGCTCAGTCTTGTCACCAGGCCCATCCCAAGCTCCGCCCACTCTTGCGGTGGGGGGACTGTCTCTATGGTGATGGCAAAGAAGCCTCAGCCCCACCCACCTGGCCTTCACTTCACCTACCTGGCCCTCTGACCCTCACTCAGACCTCTGTGTTGATAAAAATCAATGTCCGCCAGTGCCCAGGTGTCAGCATCTGGGATAAAGGATTCGGGACCTTGCCTGGGGCAGAAGGCAGCCTAGGTCAGCGGGTAGCTGGAAGTCTAGTGACTTGTGACACTGCTGCCAGTGACAAATGGTGACTCCCACAATCACATATCCCCTGGTGGCAGAATGCTAGTGATGGGTGGAGATAGATCGCTCCGGAGCACACGTTTAATGGGGCACCAGCCAAAGCAAAGGCCAGGGCCAGTAGTGGACGTCGTGGAGCTGAATGGCGAGCCAGTGAAGGGCCCAAGGATCCCTCCTGTATGTGGCGAACAGGTCATCCGTGTCCCCACGTCCATCAACCATTGCACTGCTGGGGCCCAGGCTGCCAGGATTTCGGCCTTGCCTTCGGAGCCCGGCCACATAGGCAGCCTTGCACCGGAGGCGGGGACGTGTAGACAGCAAAAATTTGGAAACTGGCAGTGTTTCCTCGATTTCCCTGGCATGGGCCTCTTTGAGCGGCTTGCTTTTTTTCCTGGTAGCATAGGGCCCTGACGGAGAAAGGCGGGATTACGTGTGCAGGAAAGGTGTGTGTTGAGAGGGTGACGACGTTGAGACCACGTTGGGATCTTTAGTCCCAGGAAAGGCCCCTGGCGGGTGTGGGTCAATGTTCTCTACCCATCCCCCTTGGCGGGGGGAGGTTTTCACCATACAAAGCAGCAGCGCAATTATTCGTCGCCGGAGAGGTTGCATCTGCCCACAAGTTCACCCTGGCCAGGGTCCGCCCCTACTGTATTACGCGTGTCAGTCAACAGAAGCTAAGACCTTCCAGAGAGACTACCTGCTATTCTGTCCCCACGGGGAAGCAGTACAGCCAGAAGCCTCCCCCGTTCCATCTCTAGGCTCTCTCTCAGGCCCCTCATACTTGTGATGTGTCTCAGGGGTAGAATGAAGAGATTCCTCTGAGTGAACACATACGTGAGAGGCCAGAGATGCTGAGGAAGGGCGCCTTGCCTAGTGATATCCTAGCGTAAGTGGAAAAGAGGTACCTGCCTGCTGTCCCAGTGTGTCGAACGTGTTCACATCAGGGGTTGCCTACTGTGAAGTTATTCCCTGGGTGCCCTGGATTTTGTGGCCAAAGACGCAAGGGGGCGTTGTCTGTCCATGGGTAAAATGGAGGGCTCTGCGGAACTGGCCGGTTAGGCTGGACCTCTCCTATTGGCTGAGTGTTTGTGACTCGTCCCCGTCCGAAGTTCCGCCCAGCCTTCCGGTGGCTGTCAGCATGGTGATTGGGAAAGAAGCCTTAGGCCCCACACTCAGCCCTCACCTGGCCTACCTGGCCTCTTTCCCCTCATCTAGACCGCTGTGTGGATGAAAGAAAGGATGTCGGCCAGTGAGCACGTGTCCTGATTTCCTTGGAAGGATTAGGTTCCTTGCCTGGGCAGAAGACAGCCAAGGTCAGCCTGAGCCTAGACACCTAGTGACCTGTGACACTGCAGCCAGTGATAGATGTTGATGTCCACGCTCAGGTATCCGCAGGTGGCGGATTCAGTGTGGTGGGAAGAGAAGTGGAAGTAGAGATGACACACTCAGGAGGGCACAGGCCAAAGGTCAGGGAAAATAGCTGAGGTCGTGGAGCTCTAGCGGAGCCAGTCTAGGGCCCAGGCCTCCCTGCTGTACGAGGCAAAGAGGTGATCCATATGCCGCCATCCGTAGATTCTGGACGGCTGGGGCCCTGGATGCCCGGATTTCGGCCTCGTCTACCGAGAAGTGACGCACATGCAGTGTGCCACCGGAGGCTGTGGAGCAGCAGAGGGCAAAATCTTGAAAATGGGGGCTTCAGTTGACTTGGCCTGTGCTCTCCTTTGGCTGAGTGACATCGTGTGTTTCCTAGCAGGTGAAGACATTCGTGGAGAGAGGCGGTTTCCATGCGTGCAGGCAAAGTGTGTGCTGAGATGATGAGTTGCAGGGGAGACCAGGGTGGACTCTCCAGACCCAGAATAGGCCTCTGGCAGGTATGTGTCAATGTTTTCTGCCCATGGCACTCAGCCGGTTATTTGCATAGAATGTTAGGAGCGGAATTAGTAGTCTCCGGAGAGGCTGCCACTTGTCAGCGAGCTTCACCTGGCCAGGTCCCACGGTGATGTCAAGCTTCACCTGGCCAGGTCCGCCCGTGATGTAGCTCCCCAATCAATCACTACTCTCTAAACCTTCCAGATAGACTCCCAGAACTTCTGTCCCCATGGGCAAGCAGTAGAGCCAGAGGCCTTCCCCCTTTGCTCTTTGGTCTCTAGGCCCTCTGTCAGGCACTCCAAGGTGTGAAGTGACAAGGGGGAGAAGGAAGAGATTTCAGAGAACGAAGACAAGCAGAGAGAGAGAGAGAGAGGCAAGAGATGCTGAGTGGGGATGCCTTGCCTACTGATATCCTCAGGAAAGTGGGAAAGAGGTACCTGGCGTGCTCTGCCAATGCCCTGAAGCAGTCCGCACCAGGGGCTCCCTTGTGCCTGCGTAGCCTTTCCCGGGGCGTGCTCAAATCCTGTGGCCACTAGGGGTCATAGGTCACAATGGAGGGCCCTGTGTCATCTGCCTGGCGGGCCGGATCTCTGCCATTGGCTCAGTCTTGTCACCAGGCCCATCCCAAGCTCCGCCCACTCTTGCGGTGGGGGGACTGTCTCTATGGTGATGGCAAAGAAGCCTCAGCCCCGCCCACCTGGCCTTCACTTCACCTACCTGGCCCTCTGACCCTCACTCAGACCTCTGTGTTGATAAAAATCAATGTCCGCCAGTGCCCAGGTGTCAGCATCTGGGATAAAGGATTCGGGACCTTGCCTGGGGCAGAAGGCAGCCTAGGTCAGCGGGTAGCTGGAAGTCTAGTGACTTGTGACACTGCTGCCAGTGACAAATGGTGACTCCCACACTCACATATCCCCTGGTGGCAGAATGCTAGTGATGGGTGGAGATAGATCGCTCCGGAGCACACGTTTAATGGGGCACCAGCCAAAGCAAAGGCCAGGGCCAGTAGTGGACGTCGTGGAGCTGAATGGCGAGCCAGTGAAGGGCCCAAGGATCCCTCCTGTATGTGGCGAACAGGTCATCCGTGTCCCCAGGTCCAGCAACCATTGCACTGCTGGGGCCCAGGCTGCCAGGATTTCGGCCTTGCCTTCGGAGCCCGGCCACATAGGCAGCCTTGCACCGGAGGCGGGGACGTGTAGACAGCAAAAATTTGGAAACTGGCAGTGTTTCCTCGATTTCCCTGGCATGGGCCTCTTTGAGCGGCTTGCTTTTTTTCCTGGTAGCATAGGGCCCTGACGGAGAAAGGCGGGATTACGTGTGCAGGAAAGGTGTGTGTTGAGAGGGTGACGACGTTGAGACCACGTTGGGATCTTTAGTCCCAGGAAAGGCCCCTGGCGGGTGTGGGTCAATGTTCTCTACCCATCCCCCTTGGCGGGGGGAGGTTTTCACCATACAAAGCAGCAGCGCAATTATTCGTCGCCGGAGAGGTTGCATCTGCCCACAAGCTCACCCTGGCCAGGGTCCGCCCCTACTGTATTACGCGTGTCAGTCAACAGAAGCTAAGACCTTCCAGAGAGACTACCTGCTATTCTGTCCCCACGGGGAAGCAGTACAGCCAGAAGCCTCCCCCGTTCCATCTCTAGGCTCTCTCTCAGGCCCCTCATACTTGTGATGTGTCTCAGGGGTAGAATGAAGAGATTCCTCTGAGTGAACACATACGTGAGAGGCCACAGATGCTGAGGAAGGGCGCCTTGCCTAGTGATATCCTAGCGTAAGTGGAAAAGAGGTACCTGCCTGCTGTCCCAGTGTGTCGAATGTGTTCACATCAGGGGTTGCCTACTGTGAAGTTATTCCCTGGGTGCCCTGGATTTTGTGGCCAAAGACGCAAGGGGCCGTTGTCTGTCCATGGGTAAAATGGAGGGCTCTGCGGAACTGGCCGGTTAGGCTGGACCTCTCCTATTGGCTGAGTGTTTGTGACTCGTCCCCGTCCGAAGTTCCGCCCAGCCTTCCGGTGGCTGTCAGCATGGTGATTGGGAAAGAAGCCTTAGGCCCCACACTCAGCCCTCACCTGGCCTACCTGGCCTCTTTCCCCTCATCTAGACCGCTGTGTGGATGAAAGAAAGGATGTCGGCCAGTGAGCACGTGTCCTGATTTCCTTGGAAGGATTAGGTTCCTTGCCTGGGCAGAAGACAGCCAAGGTCAGCCTGAGCCTAGACACCTAGTGACCTGTGACACTGCAGCCAGTGATAGATGTTGATGTCCACGCTCAGGTATCCGCAGGTGGCGGATTCAGTGTGGTGGGAAGAGAAGTGGAAGTAGAGATGACACACTCAGGAGGGCACAGGCCAAAGGTCAGGGAAAATAGCTGAGGTCGTGGAGCTCTAGCGGAGCCAGTCTAGGGCCCAGGCCTCCCTGCTGTACGAGGCAAAGAGGTGATCCATATGCCGCCATCCGTAGATTCTGGACGGCTGGGGCCCTGGATGCCCGGATTTCGGCCTCGTCTACCGAGAAGTGACGCACATGCAGTGTGCCACCGGAGGCTGTGGAGCAGCAGAGGGCAAAATCTTGAAAATGGGGGCTTCAGTTGACTTGGCCTGTGCTCTCCTTTGGCTGAGTGACATCGTGTGTTTCCTAGCAGGTGAAGACATTCGTGGAGAGAGGCGGTTTCCATGCGTGCAGGCAAAGTGTGTGCTGAGATGATGAGTTGCAGGGGAGACCAGGGTGGACTCTCCAGACCCAGAATAGGCCTCTGGCAGGTATGTGTCAATGTTTTCTGCCCATGGCACTCAGCCGGTTATTTGCATAGAATGTTAGGAGCGGAATTAGTAGTCTCCGGAGAGGCTGCCACTTGTCAGCGAGCTTCACCTGGCCAGGTCCCACGGTGATGTCAAGCTTCACCTGGCCAGGTCCGCCCGTGATGTAGCTCCCCAATCAATCACTACTCTCTAAACCTTCCAGATAGACTCCCAGAACTTCTGTCCCCATGGGCAAGCAGTAGAGCCAGAGGCCTTCCCCCTTTGCTCTTTGGTCTCTAGGCCCTCTGTCAGGCACTCCAAGGTGTGAAGTGACAAGGGGGAGAAGGAAGAGATTTCAGAGAACGAAGACAAGCAGAGAGAGAGAGAGAGAGGCAAGAGATGCTGAGTGGGGATGCCTTGCCTACTGATATCCTCAGGAAAGTGGGAAAGAGGTACCTGGCGTGCTCTGCCAATGCCCTGAAGCAGTCCACACCAGGGGCTCCCTTGTGCCTGCGTAGCCTTTCCCGGGGCGTGCTCAAATCCTGTGGCCACTAGGCGTCATAGGTCACAATGGAGGGCCCTGTGTCATCTGCCTGGCGGGCCGGATCTCTGCCATTGGCTCAGTCTTGTCACCAGGCCCATCCCAAGCTCCGCCCACTCTTGCGGTGGGGGGACTGTCTCTATGGTGATGGCAAAGAAGCCTCAGCCCCGCCCACCTGGCCTTGACTTCACCTACCTGGCCCTCTGACCCTCACTCAGACCTCTGTGTTGATAAAAATCAATGTCCGCCAGTGCCCAGGTGTCAGCATCTGGGATAAAGGATTCGGGACCTTGCCTGGGGCAGAAGGCAGCCTAGGTCAGCGGGTAGCTGGAAGTCTAGTGACTTGTGACACTGCTGCCAGTGACAAATGGTGACTCCCACACTCACATATCCCCTGGTGGCAGAATGCTAGTGATGGGTGGAGATAGATCGCTCCGGAGCACACGTTTAATGGGGCACCAGCCAAAGCAAAGGCCAGGGCCAGTAGTGGACGTCGTGGAGCTGAATGGCGAGCCAGTGAAGGGCCCAAGGATCCCTCCTGTATGTGGCGAACAGGTCATCCGTGTCCCCACGTCCATCAACCATTGCACTGCTGGGGCCCAGGCTGCCAGGATTTCGGCCTTGCCTTCGGAGCCCGGCCACATAGGCAGCCTTGCACCGGAGGCGGGGACGTGTAGACAGCAAAAATTTGGAAACTGGCAGTGTTTCCTCGATTTCCCTGGCATGGGCCTCTTTGAGCGGCTTGCTTTTTTTCCTGGTAGCATAGGGCCCTGACGGAGAAAGGCGGGATTACGTGTGCAGGAAAGGTGTGTGTTGAGAGGGTGACGACGTTGAGACCACGTTGGGATCTTTAGTCCCAGGAAAGGCCCCTGGCGGGTGTGGGTCAATGTTCTCTACCCATCCCCCTTGGCGGGGGGAGGTTTTCACCATACAAAGCAGCAGCGCAATTATTCATCGCCGGAGAGGTTGCATCTGCCCACAAGCTCACCCTGGCCAGGGTCCGCCCCTACTGTATTACGCGTGTCAGTCAACAGAAGTTAAGACCTTCCAGAGAGACTACCTGCTATTCTGTCCCCACGGGGAAGCAGTACAGCCAGAAGCCTCCCCCGTTCCATCTCTAGGCTCTCTCTCAGGCCCCTCATACTTGTGATGTGTCTCAGGGGTAGAATGAAGAGATTCCTCTGAGTGAACACATACGTGAGAGGCCACAGATGCTGAGGAAGGGCGCCTTGCCTAGTGATATCCTAGCGTAAGTGGAAAAGAGGTACCTGCCTGCTGTCCCAGTGTGTCGAACGTGTTCACATCAGGGGTTGCCTACTGTGAAGTTATTCCCTGGGTGCCCTGGATTTTGTGGCCAAAGACGCAAGGGGGCGTTGTCTGTCCATGGGTAAAATGGAGGGCTCTGCGGAACTGGCCGGTTAGGCTGGACCTCTCCTATTGGCTGAGTGTTTGTGACTCGTCCCCGTCCGAAGTTCCGCCCAGCCTTCCGGTGGCTGTCAGCATGGTGATTGGGAAAGAAGCCTTAGGCCCCACACTCAGCCCTCACCTGGCCTACCTGGCCTCTTTCCCCTCATCTAGACCGCTGTGTGGATGAAAGAAAGGATGTCGGCCAGTGAGCACGTGTCCTGATTTCCTTGGAAGGATTAGGTTCCTTGCCTGGGCAGAAGACAGCCAAGGTCAGCCTGAGCCTAGACACCTAGTGACCTGTGACACTGCAGCCAGTGATAGATGTTGATGTCCACGCTCAGGTATCCGCAGGTGGCGGATTCAGTGTGGTGGGAAGAGAAGTGGAAGTAGAGATGACACACTCAGGAGGGCACAGGCCAAAGGTCAGGGAAAATAGCTGAGGTCGTGGAGCTCTAGCGGAGCCAGTCTAGGGCCCAGGCCTCCCTGCTGTACGAGGCAAAGAGGTGATCCATATGCCGCCATCCGTAGATTCTGGACGGCTGGGGCCCTGGATGCCCGGATTTCGGCCTCGTCTACCGAGAAGTGACGCACATGCAGTGTGCCACCGGAGGCTGTGGAGCAGCAGAGGGCAAAATCTTGAAAATGGGGGCTTCAGTTGACTTGGCCTGTGCTCTCCTTTGGCTGAGTGACATCGTGTGTTTCCTAGCAGGTGAAGACATTCGTGGAGAGAGGCGGTTTCCATGCGTGCAGGCAAAGTGTGTGCTGAGATGATGAGTTGCAGGGGAGACCAGGGTGGACTCTCCAGACCCAGAATAGGCCTCTGGCAGGTATGTGTCAATGTTTTCTGCCCATGGCACTCAGCCGGTTATTTGCATAGAATGTTAGGAGCGGAATTAGTAGTCTCCGGAGAGGCTGCCACTTGTCAGCGAGCTTCACCTGGCCAGGTCCCACGGTGATGTCAAGCTTCACCTGGCCAGGTCCGCCCGTGATGTAGCTCCCCAATCAATCACTACTCTCTAGACCTTCCAGATAGACTCCCAGAACTTCTCTCCCCATGGGCAAGCAGTAGAGCCAGAGGCCTTCCCCCTTTGCTCTTTGGTCTCTAGGCCCTCTGTCAGGCACTCCAAGGTGTGAAGTGACAAGGGGGAGAAGGAAGAGATTTCAGAGAACGAAGACAAGCAGAGAGAGAGGCAAGAGATGCTGAGTGGGGATGCCTTGCCTACTGATATCCTCAGGAAAGTGGGAAAGAGGTACCTGGCGTGCTCTGCCAATGCCCTGAAGCAGTCCGCACCAGGGGCTCCCTTGTGCCTGCGTAGCCTTTCCCGGGGCGTGCTCAAATCCTGTGGCCACTAGGGGTCATAGGTCACAATGGAGGGCCCTGTGTCATCTGCCTGGCGGGCCGGATCTCTGCCATTGGCTCAGTCTTGTCACCAGGCCCATCCCAAGCTCCGCCCACTCTTGCGGTGGGGGGACTGTCTCTATGGTGATGGCAAAGAAGCCTCAGCCCCGCCCACCTGGCCTTCACTTCACCTACCTGGCCCTCTGACCCTCACTCAGACCTCTGTGTTGATAAAAATCAATGTCCGCCAGTGCCCAGGTGTCAGCATCTGGGATAAAGGATTCGGGACCTTGCCTGGGGCAGAAGGCAGCCTAGGTCAGCGGGTAGCTGGAAGTCTAGTGACTTGTGACACTGCTGCCAGTGACAAATGGTGACTCCCACACTCACATATCCCCTGGTGGCAGAATGCTAGTGATGGGTGGAGAAAGATCGCTCCGGAGCACACGTTTAATGGGGCACCAGCCAAAGCAAAGGCCAGGGCCAGTAGTGGACGTCGTGGAGCTGAATGGCGAGCCAGTGAAGGGCCCAAGGATCCCTCCTGTATGTGGCGAACAGGTCATCCGTGTCCCCAGGTCCATCAACCATTGCACTGCTGGGGCCCAGGCTGCCAGGATTTCGGCCTTGCCTTCGGAGCCCGGCCACATAGGCAGCCTTGCACCGGAGGCGGGGACGTGTAGACAGCAAAAATTTGGAAACTGGCAGTGTTTCCTCGATTTCCCTGGCATCGGCCTTTTTGAGCGGCTTGCTTTTTTTCCTGGTAGGATAGGGCCCTGACGGAGAAAGGCAGGATTACGTGTGCAGGAAAGGTGTGTGTTGAGAGGGTGACGACGTTGAGACCACGTTGGGATCTTTAGTCCCAGGAAAGGCCCCTGGCGGGTGTGGGTCAATGTTCTCTACCCATCCCCCTTGGCGGGGGGAGGTTTTCACCATACAAAGCAGCAGCGCAATTATTCGTCGCCGGAGAGGTTGCATCTGCCCACAAGCTCCCCCTGGCCAGGGTCCGCCCCTACTGTATTGCGCGTGTCAGTCAACAGAAGCTAAGACCTTCCAGAGAGACTACCTGCTATTCTGTCCCCACGGGGAAGCAGTACAGCCAGAAGCCTCCCCCGTTCCATCTCTAGGCTCTCTCTCAGGCCCCTCATACTTGTGATGTGTCTCAGGGGTAGAATGAAGAGATTCCTCTGAGTGAACACATACGTGAGAGGCCACAGATGCTGAGGAAGGGCGCCTTGCCTAGTGATATCCTAGCGTAAGTGGAAAAGAGGTACCTGCCTGCTGTCCCAGTGTGTCGAACGTGTTCACATCAGGGGTTGCCTACTGTGAAGTTATTCCCTGGGTGCCCTGGATTTTGTGGCCAAAGACGCAAGGGGCCGTTGTCTGTCCATGGGTAAAATGGAGGGCTCTGCGGAACTGGCCGGTTAGGCTGGACCTCTCCTATTGGCTGAGTGTTTGTGACTCGTCCCCGTCCGAAGTTCCGCCCAGCCTTCCGGTGGCTGTCACCATGGTGATTGGGAAAGAAGCCTTAGGCCCCACACTCAGCCCTCACCTGGCCTACCTGGCCTCTTTCCCCTCATCTAGACCGCTGTGTGGATGAAAGAAAGGATGTCGGCCAGTGAGCACGTGTCCTCATTTCCTTGGAAGGATTAGGTTCCTTGCCTGGGCAGAAGACAGCCAAGGTCAGCCTGAGCCTAGACACCTAGTGACCTGTGACACTGCAGCCAGTGATAGATGTTGATGTCCACGCTCAGGTATCCGCAGGTGGCGGATTCAGTGTGGTGGGAAGAGAAGTGGAAGTAGAGATGACACACTCACGAGGGCACGGTCCAAAGGTCAGGGAAAATAGCTGAGGTCGTGGAGCTCTAGCGGAGCCAGTCTAGGGCCCAGGCCTCCCTGCTGTACGAGGCAAAGAGGTGATCCATATGCCGCCATCCGTAGATTCTGGACGGCTGGGGTCCTGGATGCCCGGATTTCGGCCTCGTCTACCGAGAAGTGACGCACATGCAGTGTGCCACCGGAGGCTGTGGAGCAGCAGAGGGCAAAATCTTGAAAATGGGGGCTTCAGTTGACTTGGCCTGTGCTCTCCTTTGGCTGAGTGACATCGTGTGTTTCCTAGCAGGTGAAGACATTCGTGGAGAGAGGCGGTTTCCATGCGTGCAGGCAAAGTGTGTGCTGAGATGATGAGTTGCAGGGGAGACCAGGGTGGACTCTCCAGACCCAGAATAGGCCTCTGGCAGGTATGTGTCAATGTTTTCTGCCCATGGCACTCAGCCGGTTATTTGCATGGAATGTTAGGAGCGGAATTAGTAGTCTCCGGAGAGGCTGCCACTTGTCAGCGAGCTTCACCTGGCCAGGTCCCACGGTGATGTCAAGCTTCACCTGGCCAGGTCCGCCCGTGATGTAGCTCCCCAATCAATCACTACTCTCTAGACCTTCCAGATAGACTCCCAGAACTTCTGTCCCCATGGGCAAGCAGTAGAGCCAGAGGCCTTCCCCCTTTGCTCTTTGGTCTCTAGGCCCTCTGTCAGGCACTCCAAGGTGTGAAGTGACAAGGGGGAGAAGGAAGAGATTTCAGAGAACGAAGACAAGCAGAGAGAGACAGAGAGAGGCAAGAGATGCTGAGTGGGGATGCCTTGCCTACTGATATCCTCAGGAATGTGGGAAAGAGGTACCTGGCGTGCTCTGCCAATGCCCTGAAGCAGTCCGCACCAGGGGCTCCCTTGTGCCTGCGTAGCCTTTCCCGGGGCGTGCTCAAATCCTGTGGCCACTAGGGGTCATAGGTCACAATGGAGGGCCCTGTGTCATCTGCCTGGCGGGCCGGATCTCTGCCATTGGCTCAGTCTTGTCACCAGGCCCATCCCAAGCTCCGCCCACTCTTGCGGTGGGGGGACTGTCTCTATGGTGATGGCAAAGAAGCCTCAGCCCCGCCCACCTGGCCTTCACTTCACCTACCTGGCCCTCTGACCCTCACTCAGACCTCTGTGTTGATAAAAATCAATGTCCGCCAGTGCCCAGGTGTCAGCATCTGGGATAAAGGATTCGGGACCTTGCCTGGGGCAGAAGGCAGCCTAGGTCAGCGGGTAGCTGGAAGTCTAGTGACTTGTGACACTGCTGCCAGTGACAAATGGTGACTCCCACACTCACATATCCCCTGGTGGCAGAATGCTAGTGATGGGTGGAGAAAGATCGCTCCGGAGCACACGTTTAATGGGGCACCAGCCAAAGCAAAGGCCAGGGCCAGTAGTGGACGTCGTGGAGCTGAATGGCGAGCCAGTGAAGGGCCCAAGGATCCCTCCTGTATGTGGCGAACAGGTCATCCGTGTCCCCAGGTCCATCAACCATTGCACTGCTGGGGCCCAGGCTGCCAGGATTTCGGCCTTGCCTTCGGAGCCCGGCCACATAGGCAGCCTTGCACCGGAGGCGGGGACGTGTAGACAGCAAAAATTTGGAAACTGGCAGTGTTTCCTCGATTTCCCTGGCATCGGCCTTTTTGAGCGGCTTGCTTTTTTTCCTGGTAGGATAGGGCCCTGACGGAGAAAGGCAGGATTACGTGTGCAGGAAAGGTGTGTGTTGAGAGGGTGACGACGTTGAGACCACGTTGGGATCTTTAGTCCCAGGAAAGGCCCCTGGCGGGTGTGGGTCAATGTTCTCTACCCATCCCCCTTGGCGGGGGGAGGTTTTCACCATACAAAGCAGCAGCGCAATTATTCGTCGCCGGAGAGGTTGCATCTGCCCACAAGCTCCCCCTGGCCAGGGTCCGCCCCTACTGTATTGCGCGTGTCAGTCAACAGAAGCTAAGACCTTCCAGAGAGACTACCTGCTATTCTGTCCCCACGGGGAAGCAGTACAGCCAGAAGCCTCCCCCGTTCCATCTCTAGGCTCTCTCTCAGGCCCCTCATACTTGTGATGTGTCTCAGGGGTAGAATGAAGAGATTCCTCTGAGTGAACACATACGTGAGAGGCCACAGATGCTGAGGAAGGGCGCCTTGCCTAGTGATATCCTAGCGTAAGTGGAAAAGAGGTACCTGCCTGCTGTCCCAGTGTGTCGAACGTGTTCACATCAGGGGTTGCCTACTGTGAAGTTATTCCCTGGGTGCCCTGGATTTTGTGGCCAAAGACGCAAGGGGGCGTTGTCTGTCCATGGGTAAAATGGAGGGCTCTGCGGAAGTGGCCGGTTAGGCTGGACCTCTCCTATTGGCTGAGTGTTTGTGACTCGTCCCCGTCCGAAGTTCCGCCCAGCCTTCCGGTGGCTGTCACCATGGTGATTGGGAAAGAAGCCTTAGGCCCCACACTCAGCCCTCACCTGGCCTACCTGGCCTCTTTCCCCTCATCTAGACCGCTGTGTAGATGAAAGAAAGGATGTCGGCCAGTGAGCACGTGTCCTGATTTCCTTGGAAGGATTAGGTTCCTTGCCTGGGCAGAAGACAGCCAAGGTCAGCCTGAGCCTAGACACCTAGTGACCTGTGACACTGCAGCCAGTGATAGATGTTGATGTCCACGCTCAGGTATCCGCAGGTGGTGGATTCAGTGTGGTGGGAAGAGAAGTGGAAGTAGAGATGACACACTCAGGAGGGCACAGGCCAAAGGTCAGGGAAAATAGCTGAGGTCGTGGAGCTCTAGCGGAGCCAGTCTAGGGCCCAGGCCTCCCTGCTGTACGAGGCAAAGAGGTGATCCATATGCCGCCATCCGTAGATTCTGGACGGCTGGGGCCCTGGATGCCCGGATTTCGGCCTCGTCTACCGAGAAGTGACGCACATGCAGTGTGCCACCGGAGGCTGTGGAGCAGCAGAGGGCAAAATCTTGAAAATGGGGGCTTCAGTTGACTTGGCCTGTGCTCTCCTTTGGCTGAGTGACATCGTGTGTTTCCTAGCAGGTGAAGACATTCGTGGAGAGAGGCGGTTTCCATGCGTGCAGGCAAAGTGTGTGCTGAGATGATGAGTTGCAGGGGAGACCAGGGTGGACTCTCCAGACCCAGAATAGGCCTCTGGCAGGTATGTGTCAATGTTTTCTGCCCATGGCACTCAGCCGGTTATTTGCATAGAATGTTAGGAGCGGAATTAGTAGTCTCCGGAGAGGCTGCCACTTGTCAGCGAGCTTCACCTGGCCAGGTCCCACGGTGATGTCAAGCTTCACCTGGCCAGGTCCGCCCGTGATGTAGCTCCCCAATCAATCACTACTCTCTAGACCTTCCAGATAGACTCCCAGAACTTCTCTCCCCATGGGCAAGCAGTAGAGCCAGAGGCCTTTCCCCTTTGCTCTTTGGTCTCTAGGCCCTCTGTCAGGCACTCCAAGGTGTGAAGTGACAAGGGGGAGAAGGAAGAGATTTCAGAGAACGAAGACAAGCAGAGAGAGACAGAGAGAGGCAAGAGATGCTGAGTGGGGATGCCTTGCCTACTGATATCCTCAGGAAAGTGGGAAAGAGGTACCTGGCGTGCTCTGCCAATGCCCTGAAGCAGTCCGCACCAGGGGCTCCCTTGTGCCTGCGTAGCCTTTCCCGGGGCGTGCTCAAATCCTGTGGCCACTAGGGGTCATAGGTCACAATGGAGGGCCCTGTGTCATCTGCCTGGCGGGCCGGATCTCTGCCATTGGCTCAGTCTTGTCACCAGGCCCATCCCAAGCTCCGCCCACTCTTGCGGTGGGGGGACTGTCTCTATGGTGATGGCAAAGAAGCCTCAGCCCCGCCCACCTGGCCTTCACTTCACCTACCTGGCCCTCTGACCCTCACTCAGACCTCTGTGTTGATAAAAATCAATGTCCGCCAGTGCCCAGGTGTCAGCATCTGGGATAAAGGATTCGGGACCTTGCCTGGGGCAGAAGGCAGCCTAGGTCAGCGGGTAGCTGGAAGTCTAGTGACTTGTGACACTGCTGCCAGTGACAAATGGTGACTCCCACACTCACATATCCCCTGGTGGCAGAATGCTAGTGATGGGTGGAGAAACATCGCTCCGGAGCACACGTTTAATGGGGCACCAGCCAAAGCAAAGGCCAGGGACAGTAGTGGACGTGGTGGAGCTGAATGGCGAGCCAGTGAAGGGCCCAAGGATCCCTCCTGTATGTGGTGAACAGGTCATCCGTGTCCCCACGTCCATCAACCATTGCACTGCTGGGGCCCAGGCTGCCAGGATTTCGGCCTTGCCTTCGGAGCCCGGCCACATAGGCAGCCTTGCACCGGAGGCGGGGACGTGTAGACAGCAAAAATTTGGAAACTGGCAGTGTTTCCTCGATTTCCCTGGCATGGGCCTTTTTGAGCGGCTTGCTTTTTTTCCTGGTAGGATAGGGCCCTGACGGAGAAAGGCAGGATTACGTGTGCAGGAAAGGTGTGTGTTGAGAGGGTGACGACGTTGAGACCACGTTGGGATCTTTAGTCCCAGGAAAGGCCCCTGGCGGGTGTGGGTCAATGTTCTCTACCCATCCCCCTTGGCGGGGGGAGGTTTTCACCATACAAAGCAGCAGCGCAATTATTCGTCGCCGGAGAGGTTGCATCTGCCCACAAGCTCCCCCTGGCCAGGGTCCGCCCCTACTGTATTGCGCGTGTCAGTCAACAGAAGCTAAGACCTTCCAGAGAGACTACCTGCTATTCTGTCCCCACGGGGAAGCAGTACAGCCAGAAGCCTCCCCCGTTCCATCTCTAGGCTCTCTCTCAGGCCCCTCATACTTGTGATGTGTCTCAGGGGTAGAATGAAGAGATTCCTCTGAGTGAACACATACGTGAGAGGCCACAGATGCTGAGGAAGGGCGCCTTGCCTAGTGATATCCTAGCGTAAGTGGAAAAGAGGTACCTGCCTGCTGTCCCAGTGTGTCGAACGTGTTCACATCAGGGGTTGCCTACTGTGAAGTTATTCCCTGGGTGCCCTGGATTTTGTGGCCAAAGACGCAAGGGGCCGTTGTCTGTCCATGGGTAAAATGGAGGGCTCTGCGGAACTGGCCGGTTAGGCTGGACCTCTCCTATTGGCTGAGTGTTTGTGACTCGTCCCCGTCAGAAGTTCCGCCCAGCCTTCTGGTGGCTGTCACCATGGTGATTGGGAAAGAAGCCTTAGGCCCCACACTCAGCCCTCACCTGGCCTACCTGGCCTCTTTCCCCTCATCTAGACCGCTGTGTAGATGAAAGAAAGGATGTCGGCCAGTGAGCACGTGTCCTGATTTCCTTGGAAGGATTAGGTTCCTTGCCTGGGCAGAAGACAGCCAAGGTCAGCCTGAGCCTAGACACCTAGTGACCTGTGACACTGCAGCCAGTGATAGATGTTGATGTCCACGCTCAGGTATCCGCAGGTGGCGGATTCAGTGTGGTGGGAGGAGAAGTGGAAGTAGAGATGACACACTCACGAGGGCACAGGCCAAAGGTCAGCGAAAATAGCTGAGGTCGTGGAGCTCTAGCGGAGCCAGTCTAGGGCCCAGGCCTCCCTGCTGTACGAGGCAAAGAGGTGATCCATATGCCGCCATCCGTAGATTCTGGACGGCTGGGGCCCTGGATGCCCGGATTTCGGCCTCGTCTACCGAGAAGTGACGCACATGCAGTGTGCCACCGGAGGCTGTGGAGCAGCAGAGGGCAAAATCTTGAAAATGGGGGCTTCAGTTGACTTGGCCTGTGCTCTCCTTTGGCTGAGTGACATCGTGTGTTTCCTAGCAGGTGAAGACATTCGTGGAGAGAGGCGGTTTCCATGCGTGCAGGCAAAGTGTGTGCTGAGATGATGAGTTGCAGGGGAGACCAGGGTGGACTCTCCAGACCCAGAATAGGCCTCTGGCAGGTATGTGTCAATGTTTTCTGCCCATGGCACTCAGCCGGTTATTTGCATAGAATGTTAGGAGCGGAATTAGTAGTCTCCGGAGAGGCTGCCACTTGTCAGCGAGCTTCACCTGGCCAGGTCCCACGGTGATGTCAAGCTTCACCTGGCCAGGTCCGCCCGTGATGTAGCTCCCCAATCAATCACTACTCTCTAGACCTTCCAGATAGACTCCCAGAACTTCTGTCCCCATGGGCAAGCAGTAGAGCCAGAGGCCTTCCCCCCTTGCTCTTTGGTCTCTAGGCCCTCTGTCAGGCACTCCAAGGTGTGAAGTGACAAGGGGGAGAAGGAAGAGATTTCAGAGAACGAAGACAAGCAGAGAGAGACAGAGAGAGGCAAGAGATGCTGAGTGGGGATGCCTTGCCTACTGATATCCTCAGGAAAGTGGGAAAGAGGTACCTGGCGTGCTCTGCCAATGCCCTGAAGCAGTCCGCACCAGGGGCTCCCTTGTGCCTGCGTAGCCTTTCCCGGGGCGTGCTCAAATCCTGTGGCCACTAGGGGTCATAGGTCACAATGGAGGGCCCTGTGTCATCTGCCTGGCGGGCCGGATCTCTGCCATTGGCTCAGTCTTGTCACCAGGCCCATCCCAAGCTCCGCCCACTCTTGCGGTGGGGGGACTGTCTCTATGGTGATGGCAAAGAAGCCTCAGCCCCGCCCACCTGGCCTTCACTTCACCTACCTGGCCCTCTGACCCTCACTCAGACCTCTGTGTTGATAAAAATCAATGTCCGCCAGTGCCCAGGTGTCAGCATCTGGGATAAAGGATCCGGGACCTTGCCTGGGGCAGAAGGCAGCCTAGGTCAGCGGGTAGCTGGAAGTCTAGTGACTTGTGACACTGCTGCCAGTGACAAATGGTGACTCCCACACTCACATATCCCCTGGTGGCAGAATGCTAGTGATGGGTGGAGAAAGATCGCTCCGGAGCACACGTTTAATGGGGCACCAGCCAAAGCAAAGGCCAGGGCCAGTAGTGGACGTCGTGGAGCTGAATGGCGAGCCAGTGAAGGGCCCAAGGATCCCTCCTGTATGTGGCGAACAGGTCATCCGTGTCCCCACGTCCATCAACCATTGCACTGCTGGGGCCCAGGCTGCCAGGATTTCGGCCTTGCCTTCGGAGCCCGGCCACATAGGCAGCCTTGCACCGGAGGCGGGGACGTGTAGACAGCAAAAATTTGGAAACTGGCAGTGTTTCCTCGATTTCCCTGGCATCGGCCTCTTTGAGCGGCTTGCTTTTTTTCCTGGTAGCATAGGGCCCTGACGGAGAAAGGCAGGATTACGTGTGCAGGAAAGGTGTGTGTTGAGAGGGTGACGACGTTGAGACCACGTTGGGATCTTTAGTCCCAGGAAAGGCCCCTGGCGGGTGTGGGTCAATGTTCTCTACCCATCCCCCTTGGCGGGGGGAGGTTTTCACCATACAAAGCAGCAGCGCAATTATTCGTCGCCGGAGAGGTTGCATCTGCCCACAAGCTCCCCCTGGCCAGGGTCCGCCCCTACTGTATTGCGCGTGTCAGTCAACAGAAGCTAAGACCTTCCAGAGAGACTACCTGCTATTCTGTCCCCACGGGGAAGCAGTACAGCCAGAAGCCTCCCCCGTTCCATCTCTAGGCTCTCTCTCAGGCCCCTCATACTTGTGATGTGTCTCAGGGGTAGAATGAAGAGATTCCTCTGAGTGAACACATACGTGAGAGGCCACAGATGCTGAGGAAGGGCGCCTTGCCTAGTGATATCCTAGCGTAAGTGGAAAAGAGGTACCTGCCTGCTGTCCCAGTGTGTCGAACGTGTTCACATCAGGGGTTGCCTACTGTGAAGTTATTCCCTGGGTGCCCTGGATTTTGTGGCCAAAGACGCAAGGGGCCGTTGTCTGTCCATGGGTAAAATGGAGGGCTCTGCGGAACTGGCCGGTTAGGCTGGACCTCTCCTATTGGCTGAGTGTTTGTGACTCGTCCCCGTCCGAAGTTCCGCCCAGCCTTCCGGTGGCTGTCAGCATGGTGATTGGGAAAGAAGCCTTAGGCCCCACACTCAGCCCTCACCTGGCCTACCTGGCCTCTTTCCCCTCATCTAGACCGCTGTGTGGATGAAAGTAAGGATGTCGGCCAGTGAGCACGTGTCCTGATTTCCTTGGAAGGATTAGGTTCCTTGCCTGGGCAGAAGACAGCCAAGGTCAGCCTGAGCCTAGACACCTAGTGACCTGTGACACTGCAGCCAGTGACAGATGTTGATGTCCACGCTCAGGTATCCGCAGGTGGCGGATTCAGTGTGGTGGGAAGAGAAGTGGAAGTAGAGATGACACAATCACGAGGGCACAGGCCAAAGGTCAGCGAAAATAGCTGAGGTCGTGGAGCTCTAGCGGAGCCAGTCTAGGGCCCAGGCCTCCCTGCTGTACGAGGCAAAGAGGTGATCCATATGCCGCCATCCGTAGATTCTGGACGGCTGGGGCCCTGGATGCCCGGATTTCGGCCTCGTCTACCGAGAAGTGACGCACATGCAGTGTGCCACCGGAGGCTATGGAGCAGCAGAGGGCAAAATCTTGAAAATGGGGGCTTCAGTTGACTTGGCCTGTGCTCTCCTTTGGCTGAGTGACATCGTGTGTTTCCTAGCAGGTGAAGACATTCGTGGAGAGAGGCGGTTTCCATGCGTGCAGGCAAAGTGTGTGCTGAGATGATGAGTTGCAGGGGAGACCAGAGTGGACTCTCCAGACCCAGAATAGGCCTCTGGCAGGTATGTGTCAATGTTTTCTGCCCATGGCACTCAGCCGGTTATTTGCATAGAATGTTAGGAGCGGAATTAGTAGTCTCCGGAGAGGCTGCCACTTGTCAGCGAGCTTCACCTGGCCAGGTCCCACGGTGATGTCAAGCTTCACCTGGCCAGGTCCGCCCGTGATGTAGCTCCCCAATCAATCACTACTCTCTAGACCTTCCAGATAGACTCCCAGAACTTCTGTCCCCATGGGCAAGCAGTAGAGCCAGAGGCCTTTCCCCTTTGCTCTTTGGTCTCTAGGCCCTCTGTCAGGCACTCCAAGGTGTGAAGTGACAAGGGGGAGAAGGAAGAGATTTCAGAGAACGAAGACAAGCAGAGAGAGACAGAGAGAGGCAAGAGATGCTGAGTGGGGATGCCTTGCCTACTGATATCCTCAGGAAAGTGGGAAAGAGGTACCTGGCGTGCTCTGCCAATGCCCTGAAGCAGTCCGCACCAGGGGCTCCCTTGTGCCTGCGTAGCCTTTCCCGGGGCGTGCTCAAATCCTGTGGCCACTAGGGGTCATAGGTCCCAATGGAGGGCCCTGTGTCATCTGCCTGGCGGGCCGGATCTCTGCCATTGGCTCAGTCTTGTCACCAGGCCCATCCCAAGCTCCGCCCACTCTTGCGGTGGGGGGACTGTCTCTATGGTGATGGCAAAGAAGCCTCAGCCCCGCCCACCTGGCCTTGACTTCACCTACCTGGCCCTCTGACCCTCACTCAGACCTCTGTGTTGATAAAAATCAATGTCCGCCAGTGCCCAGGTGTCAGCATCTGGGATAAAGGATTCGGGACCTTGCCTGGGGCAGAAGGCAGCCTAGGTCAGCGGGTAGCTGGAAGTCTAGTGACTTGTGACACTGCTGCCAGTGACAAATGGTGACTCCCACACTCACATATCCCCTGGTGGCAGAATGCTAGTGATGGGTGGAGAAACATCGCTCCGGAGCACACGTTTAATGGGGCACCAGCCAAAGCAAAGGCCAGGGCCAGTAGTGGACGTCGTGGAGCTGAATGGCGAGCCAGTGAAGGGCCCAAGGATCCCTCCTGTGTGTGGTGAACAGGTCATCCGTGTCCCCACGTCCATCAACCATTGCACTGCTGGGGCCCAGGCTGCCAGGATTTCGGCCTTGCCTTCGGAGCCCGACCACATAGGCAGCCTTGCACCGGAGGCGGGGACGTGTAGACAGCAAAAATTTGGAAACTGGCAGTGTTTCCTCGATTTCCCTGGCATCGGCCTCTTTGAGCGGCTTCCTTTTTTTCCTGGTAGGATAGGGCCCTGACGGAGAAAGGCAGGATTACGTGTGCAGGAAAGGTGTGTGTTGAGAGGGTGACGACGTTGAGACCACGTTGGGATCTTTAGTCCCAGGAAAGGCCCCTGGCGGGTGTGGGTCAATGTTCTCTACCCATCCCCCTTGGCGGGGGGAGGTTTTCACCATACAAAGCAGCAGCGCAATTATTCGTCGCCGGAGAGGTTGCATCTGCCCACAAGCTCCCCCTGGCCAGGGTCCGCCCCTACTGTATTGCGCGTGTCAGTCAACAGAAGCTAAGACCTTCCAGAGAGACTACCTGCTATTCTGTCCCCACGGGGAAGCAGTACAGCCAGAAGCCTCCCCCGTTCCATCTCTAGGCTCTCTCTCAGGCCCCTCATACTTGTGATGTGTCTCAGGGGTAGAATGAAGAGATTCCTCTGAGTGAACACATACGTGAGAGGCCACAGATGCTGAGGAAGGGCGCCTTGCCTAGTGATATCCTAGCGTAAGTGGAAAAGAGGTACTTGCCTGCTGTCCCAGTGTGTCGAACGTGTTCACATCAGGGGTTGCCTACTGTGAAGTTATTCCCTGGGTGCCCTGGATTTTGTGGCCAAAGACGCAAGGGGCCGTTGTCTGTCCATGGGTAAAATGGAGGGCTCTGCGGAACTGGCCGGTTAGGCTGGACCTCTCCTATTGGCTGAGTGTTTGTGACTCGTCCCCGTCCGAAGTTCCGCCCAGCCTTCCGGTGGCTGTCAGCATGGTGATTGGGAAAGAAGCCTTAGGCCCCACACTCAGCCCTCACCTGGCCTACCTGGCCTCTTTCCCCTCATCTAGACCGCTGCGTGGATGAAAGTAAGGATGTCGGCCAGTGAGCACGTGTCCTGATTTCCTTGGAAGGATTAGGTTCCTTGCCTGGGCAGAAGACAGCCAAGGTCAGCCTGAGCCTAGACACCTAGTGACCTGTGACACTGCAGCCAGTGATAGATGTTGATGTCCACGCTCAGGTATCCGCAGGTGGCGGATTCAGTGTGGTGGGAAGAGAAGTGGAAGTAGAGATGACACAATCACGAGGGCACAGGCCAAAGGTCAGCGAAAATAGCTGAGGTCGTGGAGCTCTAGCGGAGCCAGTCTAGGGCCCAGGCCTCCCTGCTGTACGAGGCAAAGAGGTGATCCATATGCCGCCATCCGTAGATTCTGGACGGCTGGGGCCCTGGATGCCCGGATTTCGGCCTCGTCTACCGAGAAGTGACGCACATGCAGTGTGCCACCGGAGGCTGTGGAGCAGCAGAGGGCAAAATCTTGAAAATGGGGGCTTCAGTTGACTTGGCCTGTGCTCTCCTTTGGCTGAGTGACATCGTGTGTTTCCTAGCAGGTGAAGACATTCGTGGAGAGAGGCGGTTTCCATGCGTGCAGGCAAAGTGTGTGCTGAGATGATGAGTTGCAGGGGAGACCAGGGTGGACTCTCCAGACCCAGAATAGGCCTCTGGCAGGTATGTGTCAATGTTTTCTGCCCATGGCACTCAGCCGGTTATTTGCATAGAATGTTGGGAGCGGAATTAGTAGTCTCCGGAGAGGCTGCCACTTGTCAGCGAGCTTCACCTGGCCAGGTCCCACGGTGATGTCAAGCTTCACCTGGCCAGGTCCGCCCGTGATGTAGCTCCCCAATCAATCACTACTCTCTAGACCTTCCAGATAGACTCCCAGAACTTCTCTCCCCATGGGCAAGCAGTAGAGCCAGAGGCCTTCCCCCTTTGCTCTTTGGTCTCTAGGCCCTCTGTCAGGCACTCCAAGGTGTGAAGTGACAAGGGGGAGAAGGAAGAGATTTCAGAGAACGAAGACAAGCAGAGAGAGACAGAGAGAGGCAAGAGATGCTGAGTGGGGATGCCTTGCCTACTGATATCCTCAGGAAAGTGGGAAAGAGGTACCTGGCGTGCTCTGCCAATGCCCTGAAGCAGTCCGCACCAGGGGCTCCCTTGTGCCTGCGTAGCCTTTCCCGGGGCGTGCTCAAATCCTGTGGCCACTAGGGGTCATAGGTCACAATGGAGGGCCCTGTGTCATCTGCCTGGCGGGCCGGATCTCTGCCATTGGCTCAGTCTTGTCACCAGGCCCATCCCAAGCTCCGCCCACTCTTGCGGTGGGGGGACTGTCTCTATGGTGATGGCAAAGAAGCCTCAGCCCCGCCCACCTGGCCTTGACTTCACCTACCTGGCCCTCTGACCCTCACTCAGACCTCTGTGTTGATAAAAATCAATGTCCGCCAGTGCCCAGGTGTCAGCATCTGGGATAAAGGATTCGGGACCTTGCCTGGGGCAGAAGGCAGCCTAGGTCAGCGGGTAGCTGGAAGTCTAGTGACTTGTGACACTGCTGCCAGTGACAAATGGTGACTCCCACACTCACATATCCCCTGGTGGCAGAATGCTAGTGATGGGTGGAGAAACATCGCTCCGGAGCACACGTTTAATGGGGCACCAGCCAAAGCAAAGGCCAGGGACAGTAGTGGACGTCGTGGAGCTGAATGACGAGCCAGTGAAGGGCCCAAGGATCCCTCCTGTATGTGGCGAACAGGTCATCCGTGTCCCCACGTCCATCAACCATTGGACTGCTGGGGCCCAGGCTGCCAGGATTTCGGCCTTGCCTTCGGAGCCCGGCCACATAGGCAGCCTTGCACCGGAGGCGGGGACGTGTAGACAGCAAAAATTTGGAAACTGGCAGTGTTTCCTCGATTTCCCTGGCATCGGCCTTTTTGAGCGGCTTCCTTTTTTTCCTGGTAGGATAGGGCCCTGACGGAGAAAGGCAGGATTACGTGTGCAGGAAAGGTGTGTGTTGAGAGGGTGACGACGTTGAGACCACGTTGGGATCTTTAGTCCCAGGAAAGGCCCCTGGCAGGTGTGGGTCAATGTTCTCTACCCATCCCCCTTGGCGGGGGGAGGTTTTCACCATACAAAGCAGCAGCGCAATTATTCGTCGCCGGAGAGGTTGCATCTGCCCACAAGCTCCCCCTGGCCAGGGTCCGCCCCTACTGTATTGCGCGTGTCAGTCAACAGAAGCTAAGACCTTCCAGAGAGACTACCTGCTATTCTGTCCCCACGGGGAAGCAGTACAGCCAGAAGCCTCCCCCGTTCCATCTCTAGGCTCTCTCTCAGGCCCCTCATACTTGTGATGTGTCTCAGGGGTAGAATGAAGAGATTCCTCTGAGTGAACACATACGTGAGAGGCCACAGATGCTGAGGAAGGGCGCCTTGCCTAGTGATATCCTAGCGTAAGTGGAAAAGAGGTACCTGCCTGCTGTCCCAGTGTGTCGAACGTGTTCACATCAGGGGTTGCCTACTGTGAAGTTATTCCCTGGGTGCCCTGGATTTTGTGGCCAAAGACGCAAGGGGCCGTTGTCTGTCCATGGGTAAAATGGAGGGCTCTGCGGAACTGGCCGGTTAGGCTGGACCTCTCCTATTGGCTGAGTGTTTGTGACTCGTCCCCGTCCGAAGTTCCGCCCAGCCTTCCGGTGGCTGTCACCATGGTGATTGGGAAAGAAGCCTTAGGCCCCACACTCAGCCCTCACCTGGCCTACCTGGCCTCATTACCCTCATCTAGACGACTGTGTGGATGAAAGAAAGGATGTCGCCAGTGAGCACGTGTCCTGATTTCCTTGGAAGGATTAGGTTCCTTGCCTGGGCAGAAGACAGCCAAGGTCAGCCTGAGCCTAGACACCTAGTGACCTGTGACACTGCAGCCAGTGATAGATGTTGATGTCCACGCTCAGGTATCCGCAGGTGGCGGATTCAGTGTGGTGGGAAGAGAAGTGGAAGTAGAGATGACACACTCACGAGGGCACAGGCCAAAGGTCAGGGAAAATAGCTGAGGTCGTGGAGCTCTAGCGGAGCCAGTCTAGGGCCCAGGCCTCCCTGCTGTACGAGGCAAAGAGGTGATCCATATGCCGCCATCCGTAGATTCTGGACGGCTGGGGCCCTGGATGCCCGGATTTCGGCCTCGTCTACCGAGAAGTGACGCACATGCAGTGTGCCACCGGAGGCTGTGGAGCAGCAGAGGGCAAAATCTTGAAAATGGGGGCTTCAGTTGACTTGGCCTGTGCTCTCCTTTGGCTGAGTGACATCGTGTGTTTCCTAGCAGGTGAAGACATTCGTGGAGAGAGGCGGTTTCCATGCGTGCAGGCAAAGTGTGTGCTGAGATGATGAGTTGCAGGGGAGACCAGGGTGGACTCTCCAGACCCAGAATAGGCCTCTGGCAGGTATGTGTCAATGTTTTCTGCCCATGGCACTCAGCCGGTTATTTGCATAGAATGTTAGGAGCGGAATTAGTAGTCTCCGGAGAGGCTGCCACTTGTCAGCGAGCTTCACCTGGCCAGGTCCCACGGTGATGTCAAGCTTCACCTGGCCAGGTCCGCCCGTGATGTAGCTCCCCAATCAATCACTACTCTCTAGACCTTCCAGATAGACTCCCAGAACTTCTCTCCCCATGGGCAAGCAGTAGAGCCAGAGGCCTTCCCCCTTTGCTCTTTGGTCTCTAGGCCCTCTGTCAGGCACTCCAAGGTGTGAAGTGACAAGGAGGAGAAGGAAGAGATTTCAGAGAACGAAGACAAGCAGAGAGAGACAGAGAGAGGCAAGAGATGCTGAGTGGGGATGCCTTGCCTACTGATATCCTCAGGAAAGTGGGAAAGAGGTACCTGGCGTGCTCTGCCAATGCCCTGAAGCAGTCCGCACCAGGGGCTCCCTTGTGCCTGCGTAGCCTTTCCCGGGGCGTGCTCAAATCCTGTGGCCACTAGGGGTCATAGGTCACAATGGAGGGCCCTGTGTCATCTGCCTGGCGGGCCGGATCTCTGCCATTGGCTCAGTCTTGTCACCAGGCCCATCCCAAGCTCCGCCCACTCTTGCGGTGGGGGGACTGTCTCTATGGTGATGGCAAAGAAGCCTCAGCCCCGCCCACCTGGCCTTCACTTCACCTACCTGGCCCTCTGACCCTCACTCAGACCTCTGTGTTGATAAAAATCAATGTCCGCCAGTGCCCAGGTGTCAGCATCTGGGATAAAGGATTCGGGACCTTGCCTGGGGCAGAAGGCAGCCTAGGTCAGCGGGTAGCTGGAAGTCTAGTGACTTGTGACACTGCTGCCAGTGACAAATGGTGACTCCCACACTCACATATCCCCTGGTGGCAGAATGCTAGTGATGGGTGGAGAAACATCGCTCCGGAGCACACGTTTAATGGGGCACCAGCCAAAGCAAAGGCCAGGGACAGTAGTGGACGTCGTGGAGCTGAATGACGAGCCAGTGAAGGGCCCAAGGATCCCTCCTGTATGTGGCGAACAGGTCATCCGTGTCCCCACGTCCATCAACCATTGGACTGCTGGGGCCCAGGCTGCCAGGATTTCGGCCTTGCCTTCGGAGCCCGGCCACATAGGCAGCCTTGCACCGGAGGCGGGGACGTGTAGACAGCAAAAATTTGGAAACTGGCAGTGTTTCCTCGATTTCCCTGGCATCGGCCTTTTTGAGCGGCTTGCTTTTTTTCCTGGTAGGATAGGGCCCTGACGGAGAAAGGCAGGATTACGTGTGCAGGAAAGGTGCGTGTTGAGAGGGTGACTACGTTGAGACCACGTTGGGATCTTTAGTCCCAGGAAAGGCCCCTGGCGGGTATGGGTCAATGTTCTCTACCCATCCACCTTGGCGGGGGGAGGTTTTCACCATACAAAGCAGCAGCGCAATTATTCGTTGCCGGAGAGGTTGCATCTGCCCACAAGCTCCCCCTGGCCTGGGTCCGCCCCTACTGTATTGCGCGTGTCAGTCAACAGAAGCTAAGACCTTCCAGAGAGACTACCTGCTATTCTGTCCCCACGGGGAAGCAGTACAGCCAGAAGCCTCCCCCGTTCCATCTCTAGGCTCTCTCTCAGGCCCCTCATACTTGTGATGTGTCTCAGGGGTAGAATGAAGAGATTCCTCTGAGTGAACACATACGTGAGAGGCCACAGATGCTGAGGAAGGGCGCCTTGCCTAGTGATATCCTAGCGTAAGTGGAAAAGAGGTACCTGCCTGCTGTCCCAGTGTGTCGAACGTGTTCACATCAGGGGTTGCCTACTGTGAAGTTATTCCCTGGGTGCCCTGGATTTTGTGGCCAAAGACGCAAGGGGCCGTTGTCTGTCCATGGGTAAAATGGAGGGCTCTGCGGAACTGGCCGGTTAGGCTGGACCTCTCCTATTGGCTGAGTGTTTGTGACTCGTCCCCGTCCGAAGTTCCGCCCAGCCTTCCGGTGGCTGTCACCATGGTGATTGGGAAAGAAGCCTTAGGCCCCACACTCAGCCCTCACCTGGCCTACCTGGCCTCTTTCCCCTCATCTAGACCGCTGTGTGGATGAAAGAAAGGATGTCGGCCAGTGAGCACGTGTCCTGATTTCCTTGGAAGGATTAGGTTCCTTGCCTGGGCAGAAGACAGCCAAGGTCAGCCTGAGCCTAGACACCTAGTGACCTGTGACACTGCAGCCAGTGATAGATGTTGATGTCCACGCTCAGGTATCCGCAGGTGGCGGATTCAGTGTGGTGGGAAGAGAAGTGGAAGTAGAGATGACACACTCACGAGGGCACAGGCCAAAGGTCAGGGAAAATAGCTGAGGTCGTGGAGCTCTAGCGGAGCCAGTCTAGGGCCCAGGCCTCCCTGCTGTACGAGGCAAAGAGGTGATCCATATGCCGCCATCCGTAGATTCTGGACGGCTGGGGCCCTGGATGCCCGGATTTCGGCCTCGTCTACCGAGAAGTGACGCACATGCAGTGTGCCACCGGAGGCTGTGGAGCAGCAGAGGGCAAAATCTTGAAAATGGGGGCTTCAGTTGACTTGGCCTGTGCTCTCCTTTGGCTGAGTGACATCGTGTGTTTCCTAGCAGGTGAAGACATTCGTGGAGAGAGGCGGTTTCCATGCGTGCAGGCAAAGTGTGTGCTGAGATGATGAGTTGCAGGGGAGACCAGGGTGGACTCTCCAGACCCAGAATAGGCCTCTGGCAGGTATGTGTCAATGTTTTCTGCCCATGGCACTCAGCCGGTTATTTGCATAGAATGTTAGGAGCAGAATTAGTAGTCTCCGGAGAGGATGCCCATTGTCAGCGAGCTTCACCTGGCCAGGTCCCACGGTGATGTCAAGCTTCACCTGGCCAGGTCCGCCCGTGATGTAGCTCCCCAATCAATCACTACTCTCTAGACCTTCCAGATAGACTCCCAGAACTTCTCTCCCCATGGGCAAGCAGTAGAGCCAGAGGCCTTCCCCCTTTGCTCTTTGGTCTCTAGGCCCTCTGTCAGGCACTCCAAGGTGTGAAGTGACAAGGGGGAGAAGGAAGAGATTTCAGAGAAAGAAGACAAGCAGAGAGAGACAGAGAGAGGCAAGAGATGCTGAGTGGGGATGCCTTGCCTACTGATATCCTCAGGAAAGTGGGAAAGAGGTACCTGGCGTGCTCTGCCAATGCCCTGAAGCAGTCCGCACCAGGGGCTCCCTTGTGCCTGCGTAGCCTTTCCCGGGGCGTGCTCAAATCCTGTGGCCACTAGGGGTCATAGGTCACAATGGAGGGCCCTGTGTCATCTGCCTGGCGGGCCGGATCTCTGCCATTGGCTCAGTCTTGTCACCAGGCCCATCCCAAGCTCCGCCCACTCTTGCGGTGGGGGGACTGTCTCTATGGTGATGGCAAAGAAGCCTCAGCCCCGCCCACCTGGCCTTCACTTCACCTACCTGGCCCTCTGACCCTCACTCAGACCTCTGTGTTGATAAAAATCAATGTCCGCCAGTGCCCAGGTGTCAGCATCTGGGATAAAGGATTCGGGACCTTGCCTGGGGCAAAAGGCAGCCTAGGTCAGCGGGTCGCTGGAAGCCTAGTGACTTGTGACGCTGCTGCCAGTGAAAAATGGTGACTCCCACACTCACATATCCCCTGGTGGCAGAACGCTAGTGATGGGTGGAGAAAGATCGCTCCAGAGCACACGTTTAATGGGGCACCAGCCAAAGCAAAGGCCAGGGCCAGTAGTGGACGTGGTGGAGCTGAATGGCGAGCCAGTGAAGGGCCCAAGGATCCCTCCTGTATGTGGCGAACAGGTCATCCGTGTCCCCACGTCCATCAACCATTGCACTGCTGGGGCCCAGGCTGCCAGGATTTCGGCCTTGCCTTCGGAGCCCGGCCACATAGGCAGCCTTGCACCGGAGGCGGGGACGTGTAGACAGCAAAAATTTGGAAACTGGCAGTGTTTCCTCGATTTCCCTGGCGTCGGCCTTTTTGAGGAGCTTGCTTTTTTTCCTGGTAGGATAGGGCCCTGACGGAGAAAGGCAGGATTACGTGTGCAGGAAAGGTGTGTGTTGAGAGGGTGACGACGTTGAGACCACGTTGGGATCTTTAGTCCCAGGAAAGGCCCCTGGCGGGTGTGGGTCAATGTTCTCTACCCATCCCCCTTGGCGGGGGGAGGTTTTCACCATACAAAGCAGCAGCGCAATTATTCGTCGCCGGAGAGGTTGCATCTGCCCACAAGCTCCCCCTGGCCAGGGTCCGCCCCTACTGTATTGCGCGTGTCAGTCAACAGAAGCTAAGACCTTCCAGAGAGACTACCTGCTATTCTGTCCCCACGGGGAAGCAGTACAGCCAGAAGCCTCCCCCGTTCCATCTCTAGGCTCTCTCTCAGGCCCCTCATACTTGTGATGTGTCTCAGGGGTAGAATGAAGAGATTCCTCTGAGTGAACTCATACGTGAGAGGCCACAGATGCTGAGGAAGGGCGCCTTGCCTAGTGATATCCTAGCGTAAGTGGAAAAGAGGTACCTGCCTGCTGTCCCAGTGTGTCGAACGTGTTCACATCAGGGGTTGCCTACTGTGAAGTTATTCCCTGGGTGCCCTGGATTTTGTGGCCAAAGACGCAAGGGGGCGTTGTCTGTCCATGGGTAAAATGGAGGGCTCTGCGGAACTGGCCGGTTAGGCTGGACCTCTCCTATTGGCTGAGTGTTTGTGACTCGTCCCCGTCCGAAGTTCCGCCCAGCCTTCCGGTGGCTGTCACCATGGTGATTGGGAAAGAAGCCTTAGGCCCCACACTCAGCCCTCACCTGGCCTACCTGGCCTCATTACCCTCATCTAGACCGCTGTGAGGATGAAAGAAAGGATGTCGGCCAGTGAGCACGTGTCCTCATTTCCTTGGAAGGATTAGGTTCCTTGCCTGGGCAGAAGACAGCCAAGGTCAGCCTGAGCCTAGACACCTAGTGACCTGTGACACTGCAGCCAGTGATAGATGTTGATGTCCACGCTCAGGTATCCGCAGGTGGCGGATTCAGTGTGGTGGGAAGAGAAGTGGAAGTAGAGATGACACACTCACGAGGGCACAGGCCAAAGGTCAGGGAAAATAGCTGAGGTCGTGGAGCTCTAGCGGAGCCAGTCTAGGGCCCAGGCCTCCCTGCTGTACGAGGCAAAGAGGTGATCCATATGCCGCCATCCGTAGACTGTGGACGGCTGGGGCCCTGGATGCCCGGATTTCGTCCTTGTCTACCGAGAAGTGACGCACATGCAGTGTGCCACCGGAGGCTGTGGAGCAGCAGAGGGCAAAATCTTGAAAATGGGGGCTTCAGTTGACTTGGCCTGTGCTCTCCTTTGGCTGAGTGACATCGTGTGTTTCCTAGCAGGTGAAGACATTCGTGGAGAGAGGCGGTTTCCATGCGTGCAGGCAAAGTGTGTGCTGAGATGATGAGTTGCAGGGGAGACCAGGGTGGACTCTCCAGACCCAGAATAGGCCTCTGGCAGGTATGTGTCAATGTTTTCTGCCCATGGCACTCAGCCGGTTATTTGCATAGAATGTTAGGAGCGGAATTAGTAGTCTCCGGAGAGGCTGCCACTTGTCAGCGAGCTTCACCTGGCCAGGTCCCACGGTGATGTCAAGCTTCACCTGGCCAGGTCCGCCCGTGATGTAGCTCCCCAATCAATCACTACTCTCTAGACCTTCCAGATAGACTCCCAGAACTTCTCTCCCCATGGGCAAGCAGTAGAGCCAGAGGCCTTCCCCCTTTGCTCTTTGGTCTCTAGGCCCTCTGTCAGGCACTCCAAGGTGTGAAGTGACAATGGGGAGAAGGAAGAGATTTCAGAGAACGAAGACAAGCAGAGAGAGACAGAGAGAGGCAAGAGATGCTGAGTGGGGATGCCTTGCCTATGATATCCTCAGGAAAGTGGGAAAGAGGTACCTGGCGTGCTCTGCCAATGCCCTGAAGCAGTCCGCACCAGGGGCTCCCTTGTGCCTGCGTAGCCTTTCCCGGGGCGTGCTCAAATCCTGTGGCCACTAGGGGTCATAGGTCACAATGGAGGGCCCTGTGTCATCTGCCTGGCGGGCCGGATCTCTGCCATTGGCTCAGTCTTGTCACCAGGCCCATCCCAAGCTCCGCCCACTCTTGCGGTGGGGGGACTGTCTCTATGGTGATGGCAAAGAAGCCTCAGCCCCGCCCACCTGGCCTTGACTTCACCTACCTGGCCCTCTGACCCTCACTCAGACCTCTGTGTTGATAAAAATCAATGTCCGCCAGTGCCCAGGTGTCAGCATCTGGGATAAAGGATTCGGGACCTTGCCTGGGGCAGAAGGCAGCCTAGGTCAGCGGGTAGCTGGAAGTCTAGTGACTTGTGACACTGCTGCCAGTGACAAATGGTGACTCCCACACTCACATATCCCCTGGTGGCAGAATGCTAGTGATGGGTGGAGAAAGATCGCTCCGGAGCACACGTTTAATGGGGCACCAGCCAAAGCAAAGGCCAGGGCCAGTAGTGGACGTCGTGGAGCTGAATGGCGAGCCAGTGAAGGGCCCAAGGATCCCTCCTGTATGTGGCGAACAGGTCATCCGTGTCCCCACGTCCATCAACCATTGCACTGCTGGGGCCCAGGCTGCCAGGATTTCGGCCTTGCCTTCGGAGCCCGGCCACATAGGCAGCCTTGCACCGGAGGCGGGGACGTGTAGACAGCAAAAATTTGGAAACTGGCAGTGTTTCCTCGATTTCCCTGGCATCGGCCTTTTTGAGCGGCTTGCTTTTTTTCCTGGTAGGATAGGGCCCTGACGGAGAAAGGCAGGATTACGTGTGCAGGAAAGGTGTGTGTTGAGAGGGTGACGACGTTGAGACCACGTTGGGATCTTTAGTCCCAGGAAAGGCCCCTGGCGGGTGTGGGTCAATGTTCTCTACCCATCCCCCTTGGCGGGGGGAGGTTTTCACCATACAAAGCAGCAGCGCAATTATTCGTCGCCGGAGAGGTTGCATCTGCCCACAAGCTCCCCCTGGCCAGGGTCCGCCCCTACTGTATTGCGCGTGTCAGTCAACAGAAGCTAAGACCTTCCAGAGAGACTACCTGCTATTCTGTCCCCACGGGGAAGCAGTACAGCCAGAAGCCTCCCCCGTTCCATCTCTAGGCTCTCTCTCAGGCCCCTCATACTTGTGATGTGTCTCAGGGGTAGAATGAAGAGATTCCTCTGAGTGAACACATACGTGAGAGGCCAGAGATGCTGAGGAAGGGCGCCTTGCCTAGTGATATCCTAGCGTAAGTGGAAAAGAGGTACCTGCCTGCTGTCCCAGTGTGTCGAACGTGTTCACATCAGGGGTTGCCTACTGTGAAGTTATTCCCTGGGTGCCCTGGATTTTGTGGCCAAAGACGCAAGGGGCCGTTGTCTGTCCGTGGGTAAAATGGAGGGCTCTGCGGAACTGGCCGGTTAGGCTGGACCTTTCCTATTGGCTGAGTGTTTGTGACACGTCCCCGTCCGAAGTTCCGCCCAGCCTTCCGGTGGCTGTCACCATGGTGATTGGGAAAGAAGCCTTAGGCCCCACACTCAGCCCTCACCTGGCCTACCTGGCCTCTTTCCCCTCATCTAGACCGCTGTGTGGATGAAAGAAAGGATGTCGGCCAGTGAGCACGTGTCCTGATTTCCTTGGAAGGATTAGGTTCCTTGCCTGGGCAGAAGACAGCCAAGGTCAGCCTGAGCCTAGACACCTAGTGACCTGTGACACTGCAGCCAGTGATAGATGTTGATGTCCACGCTCAGGTATCCGCAGGTGGCGGATTCAGTGTGGTGGGAAGAGAAGTGGAAGTAGAGATGACACACTCACGAGGGCACGGTCCAAAGGTCAGGGAAAATAGCTGAGGTCGTGGAGCTCTAGCGGAGCCAGTCTAGGGCCCAGGCCTCCCTGCTGTACGAGGCAAAGAGGTGATCCATATGCCACCATCCGTAGATTCTGGACGGCTGGGGCCCTGGATGCCCGGATTTCGGCCTCGTCTACCGAGAAGTGACGCACATGCAGTGTGCCACCGGAGGCTGTGGAGCAGCAGAGGGCAAAATCTTGAAAATGGGGGCTTCAGTTGACTTGGCCTGTGCTCTCCTTTGGCTGAGTGACATCGTGTGTTTCCTAGCAGGTGAAGACATTCGTGGAGAGAGGCGGTTTCCATGCGTGCAGGCAAAGTGTGTGCTGAGATGATGAGTTGCAGGGGAGACCAGGGTGGACTCTCCAGACCCAGAATAGGCCTCTGGCAGGTATGTGTCAATGTTTTCTGCCCATGGCACTCAGCCGGTTATTTGCATAGAATGTTAGGAGCAGAATTAGTAGTCTCCGGAGAGGATGCCCATTGTCAGCGAGCTTCACCTGGCCAGGTCCCACGGTGATGTCAAGCTTCACCTGGCCAGGTCCGCCCGTGATGTAGCTCCCCAATCAATCATTACTCTAGACCTTCCAGATAGACTCCCAGAACTTCTCTCCCCATGGGCAAGCAGTAGAGCCAGAGGCCTTCCCCCTTTGCTCTTTGGTCTCTAGGCCCTCTGTAAGGCACTCCAAGGTGTGAAGTGACAAGGGGGAGAAGGAAGAGATTTCAGAGAAAGAAGACAAGCAGAGAGAGACAGAGAGAGGCAAGAGATGCTGAGTGGGGATGCCTTGCCTACTGATATCCTCAGGAAAGTGGGAAAGAGGTACCTGGCGTGCTCTGCCAATGCCCTGAAGCAGTCCGCACCAGGGGCTCCCTTGTGCCTGCGTAGCCTTTCCCGGGGCGTGCTCAAATCCTGTGGCCACTAGGGGTCATAGGTCACAATGGAGGGCCCTGTGTCATCTGCCTGGCGGGCCGGATCTCTGCCATTGGCTCAGTCTTGTCACCAGGCCCATCCCAAGCTCCGCCCACTCTTGCGGTGGGGGGACTGTCTCTATGGTGATGGCAAAGAAGCCTCAGCCCCGCCCACCTGGCCTTCACTTCACCTACCTGGCCCTCTGACCCTCACTCAGACCTCTGTGTTGATAAAAATCAATGTCCGCCAGTGCCCAGGTGTCAGCATCTGGGATAAAGGATTCGGGACCTTGCCTGGGGCAAAAGGCAGCCTAGGTCAGCGGGTCGCTGGAAGCCTAGTGACTTGTGACGCTGCTGCCAGTGAAAAATGGTGACTCCCACACTCACATATCCCCTGGTGGCAGAACGCTAGTGATGGGTGGAGAAAGATCGCTCCGGAGCACACGTTTAATGGGGCACCAGCCAAAGCAAAGGCCAGGGCCAGTAGTGGACGTCGTGGAGCTGAATGGCGAGCCAGTGAAGGGCCCAAGGATCCCTCCTGTATGTGGCGAACAGGTCATCCGTGTCCCCACGTCCATCAACCATTGCACTGCTGGGGCCCAGGCTGCCAGGATTTCGGCCTTGCCTTCGGAGCCCGGCCACATAGGCAGCCTTGCACCGGAGGCGGGGACGTGTAGACAGCAAAAATTTGGAAACTGGCAGTGTTTCCTCGATTTCCCTGGCGTCGGCCTTTTTGAGCAGCTTGCTTTTTTTCCTGGTAGGATAGGGCCCTGACGGAGAAAGGCAGGATTACGTGTGCAGGAAAGGTGTGTGTTGAGAGGGTGACGACGTTGAGACCACGTTGGGATCTTTAGTCCCAGGAAAGGCCCCTGGCGGGTGTGGGTCAATGTTCTCTACCCATCCCCCTTGGCGGGGGGAGGTTTTCACCATACAAAGCAGCAGCGCAATTATTCGTCGCCGGAGAGGTTGCATCTGCCCACAAGCTCCCCCTGGCCAGGGTCCGCCCCTACTGTATTGCGCGTGTCAGTCAACAGAAGCTAAGACCTTCCAGAGAGACTACCTGCTATTCTGTCCCCACGGGGAAGCAGTACAGCCAGAAGCCTCCCCCGTTCCATCTCTAGGCTCTCTCTCAGGCCCCTCATACTTGTGATGTGTCTCAGGGGTAGAATGAAGAGATTCCTCTGAGTGAACACATACGTGAGAGGCCACAGATGCTGAGGAAGGGCGCCTTGCCTAGTGATATCCTAGCGTAAGTGGAAAAGAGGTACCTGCCTGCTGTCCCAGTGTGTCGAACGTGTTCACATCAGGGGTTGCCTACTGTGAAGTTATTCCCTGGGTGCCCTGGATTTTGTGGCCAAAGACGCAAGGGGGCGTTGTCTGTCCATGGGTAAAATGGAGGGCTCTGCGGAACTGGCCGGTTAGGCTGGACCTCTCCTATTGGCTGAGTGTTTGTGACTCGTCCCCGTCAGAAGTTCCGCCCAGCCTTCCGGTGGCTGTCACCATGGTGATTGGGAAAGAAGCCTTAGGCCCCACACTCAGCCCTCACCTGGCCTACCTGGCCTCATTACCCTCATCTAGACCGCTGTGTGGATGAAAGAAAGGATGTCGGCCAGTGAGCACGTGTCCTGATTTCCTTGGAAGGATTAGGTTCCTTGCCTGGGCAGAAGACAGCCAAGGTCAGCCTGAGCCTAGACACCTAGTGACCTGTGACACTGCAGCCAGTGATAGATGTTGATGTCCACGCTCAGGTATCCGCAGGTGGCGGATTCAGTGTGGTGGGAAGAGAAGTGGAAGTAGAGATGACACACTCACGAGGGCACAGGCCAAAGGTCAGGGAAAATAGCTGAGGTCGTGGAGCTCTAGCGGAGCCAGTCTAGGGCCCAGGCCTCCCTGCTGTACGAGGCAAAGAGGTGATCCATATGCCGCCATCCGTAGACTGTGGACGGCTGGGGCCCTGGATGCCCGGATTTCGTCCTTGTCTACCGAGAAGTGACGCACATGCAGTGTGCCACCGGAGGCTGTGGAGCAGCAGAGGGCAAAATCTTGAAAATGGGGGCTTCAGTTGACTTGGCCTGTGCTCTCCTTTGGCTGAGTGACATCGTGTGTTTCCTAGCAGGTGAAGACATTCGTGGAGAGAGGCGGTTTCCATGCGTGCAGGCAAAGTGTGTGCTGAGATGATGAGTTGCAGGGGAGACCAGGGTGGACTCTCCAGACCCAGAATAGGCCTCTGGCAGGTATGTGTCAATGTTTTCTGCCCATGGCACTCAGCCGGTTATTTGCATAGAATGTTAGGAGCGGAATTAGTAGTCTCCGGAGAGGCTGCCACTTGTCAGCGAGCTTCACCTGGCCAGGTCCCACGGTGATGTCAAGCTTCACCTGGCCAGGTCCGCCCGTGATGTAGCTCCCCAATCAATCACTACTCTCTAGACCTTCCAGATAGACTCCCAGAACTTCTCTCCCCATGGGCAAGCAGTAGAGCCAGAGGCCTTCCCCCTTTGCTCTTTGGTCTCTAGGCCCTCTGTCAGGCACTCCAAGGTGTGAAGTGACAATGGGGAGAAGGAAGAGATTTCAGAGAACGAAGACAAGCAGAGAGAGACAGAGAGAGGCAAGAGATGCTGAGTGGGGATGCCTTGCCTATGATATCCTCAGGAAAGTGGGAAAGAGGTACCTGGCGTGCTCTGCCAATGCCCTGAAGCAGTCCGCACCAGGGGCTCCCTTGTGCCTGCGTAGCCTTTCCCGGGGCGTGCTCAAATCCTGTGGCCACTAGGGGTCATAGGTCACAATGGAGGGCCCTGTGTCATCTGCCTGGCGGGCCGGATCTCTGCCATTGGCTCAGTCTTGTCACCAGGCCCATCCCAAGCTCCGCCCACTCTTGCGGTGGGGGGACTGTCTCTATGGTGATGGCAAAGAAGCCTCAGCCCCGCCCACCTGGCCTTGACTTCACCTACCTGGCCCTCTGACCCTCACTCAGACCTCTGTGTTGATAAAAATCAATGTCCGCCAGTGCCCAGGTGTCAGCATCTGGGATAAAGGATTCGGGACCTTGCCTGGGGCAGAAGGCAGCCTAGGTCAGCGGGTAGCTGGAAGTCTAGTGACTTGTGACACTGCTGCCAGTGACAAATGGTGACTCCCACACTCACATATCCCCTGGTGGCAGAATGCTAGTGATGGGTGGAGAAACATCGCTCCGGAGCACACGTTTAATGGGGCACCAGCCAAAGCAAAGGCCAGGGCCAGTAGTGGACGTCGTGGAGCTGAATGGCGAGCCAGTGAAGGGCCCAAGGATCCCTCCTGTATGTGGCGAACAGGTCATCCGTGTCCCCACGTCCATCAACCATTGCACTGCTGGGGCCCAGGCTGCCAGGATTTCGGCCTTGCCTTCGGAGCCCGGCCACATAGGCAGCCTTGCACCGGAGGCGGGGACGTGTAGACAGCAAAAATTTGGAAACTGGCAGTGTTTCCTCGATTTCCCTGGCATCGGCCTTTTTGAGCGGCTTGCTTTTTTTCCTGGTAGGATAGGGCCCTGACGGAGAAAGGCAGGATTACGTGTGCAGGAAAGGTGTGTGTTGAGAGGGTGACGACGTTGAGACCACGTTGGGATCTTTAGTCCCAGGAAAGGCCCCTGGCGGGTGTGGGTCAATGTTCTCTACCCATCCCCCTTGGCGGGGGGAGGTTTTCACCATACAAAGCAGCAGCGCAATTATTCGTCGCCGGAGAGGTTGCATCTGCCCACAAGCTCCCCCTGGCCAGGGTCCGCCCCTACTGTATTGCGCGTGTCAGTCAACAGAAGCTAAGACCTTCCAGAGAGACTACCTGCTATTCTGTCCCCACGGGGAAGCAGTACAGCCAGAAGCCTCCCCCGTTCCATCTCTAGGCTCTCTCTCAGGCCCCTCATACTTGTGATGTGTCTCAGGGGTAGAATGAAGAGATTCCTCTGAGTGAACACATACGTGAGAGGCCACAGATGCTGAGGAAGGGCGCCTTGCCTAGTGATATCCTAGCGTAAGTGGAAAAGAGGTACCTGCCTGCTGTCCCAGTGTGTCGAACGTGTTGACATCAGGGGTTGCCTACTGTGAAGTTATTCCCTGGGTGCCCTGGATTTTGTGGCCAAAGACGCAAGGGGCCGTTGTCTGTCCGTGGGTAAAATGGAGGGCTCTGCGGAACTGGCCGGTTAGGCTGGACCTCTCCTATTGGCTGAGTGTTTGTGACACGTCCCCGTCAGAAGTTCCGCCCAGCCTTCCGGTGGCTGTCACCATGGTGATTGGGAAAGAAGCCTTAGGCCCCACACTCAGCCCTCACCTGGCCTACCTGGCCTCTTTCCCCTCATCTAGACCGCTGTGTGGATGAAAGAAAGGATGTCGGCCAGTGAGCACGTGTCCTGATTTCCTTGGAAGGATTAGGTCCCTTGCCTGGGCAGAAGACAGCCAAGGTCAGCCTGAGCCTAGACACCTAGTGACCTGTGACACTGCAGCCAGTGATAGATGTTGATGTCCACGCTCAGGTATCCGCAGGTGGCGGATTCAGTGTGGTGGGAAGAGAAGTGGAAGTAGAGATGACACACTCACGAGGGCACGGTCCAAAGGTCACGGAAAATAGCTGAGGTCGTGGAGCTCTAGCGGAGCCAGTCTAGGGCCCAGGCCTCCCTGCTGTACGAGGCAAAGAGGTGATCCATATGCCACCATCCGTAGATTCTGGACGGCTGGGGCCCTGGATGCCCGGATTTCGGCCTCGTCTACCGAGAAGTGACGCACATGCAGTGTGCCACCGGAGGCTGTGGAGCAGCAGAGGGCAAAATCTTGAAAATGGGGGCTTCAGTTGACTTTGCCTGTGCTCTCCTTTGGCTGAGTGACATCGTGTGTTTCCTAGCAGGTGAAGACATTCGTGGAGAGAGGCGGTTTCCATGTGTGCAGGCAAAGTGTGTGCTGAGATGATGAGTTGCAGGGGAGACCAGGGTGGACTCTCCAGACCCAGAATAGGCCTCTGGCAGGTATGTGTCAATGTTTTCTGCCCATGGCACTCAGCCGGTTATTTGCATAGAATGTTAGGAGCGGAATTAGTAGTCTCCGGAGAGGCTGCCACTTGTCAGCGAGCTTCACCTGGCCAGGTCCCACGGTGATGTCAAGCTTCACCTGGCCAGGTCCGCCCGTGATGTAGCTCCCCAATCAATCACTGCTCTCTAGACCTTCCAGATAGACTCCCAGAACTTCTCTCCCCATGGGCAAGCAGTAGAGCCAGAGGCCTTCCCCCTTTGCTCTTTGGTCTCTAGGCCCTCTGTCAGGCACTCCAATGTGTGAAGTGACAAGGGGGAGAAGGAAGAGATTTCAGAGAACGAAGACAAGCAGAGAGAGACAGAGAGAGGCAAGAGATGCTGAGTGGGGATGCCTTGCCTACTGATATCCTCAGGAAAGTGGGAAAGAGGTACCTGGCGTGCTCTGCCAATGCCCTGAAGCAGTCCGCACCAGGGGCTCCCTTGTGCCTGCGTAGCCTTTCCCGGGGCGTGCTCAAATCCTGTGGCCACTAGGGGTCATAGGTCACAATGGAGGGCCCTGTGTCATCTGCCTGGCGGGCCGGATCTCTGCCATTGGCTCAGTCTTGTCACCAGGCCCATCCCAAGCTCCGCCCACTCTTGCGGTGGGGGGACTGTCTCTATGGTGATGGCAAAGAAGCCTCAGCCCCGCCCACCTGGCCTTCACTTCACCTACCTGGCCCTCTGACCCTCACTCAGACCTCTGTGTTGATAAAAATCAATGTCCGCCAGTGCCCAGGTGTCAGCATCTGGGATAAAGGATTCGGGACCTTGCCTGGGGCAGAAGGCAGCCTAGGTCAGCGGGTAGCTGGAAGTCTAGTGACTTGTGACGCTGCTGCCAGTGACAAATGGTGACTCCCACACTCACATATCCCCTGGTGGCAGAATGCTAGTGATGGGTGGAGAAACATCGCTCCGGAGCACACGTTTAATGGGGCACCAGCCAAAGCAAAGGCCAGGGCCAGTAGTGGACGTCGTGGAGCTGAATGGCGAGCCAGTGAAGGGCCCAAGGATCCCTCCTGTATGTGGCGAACAGGTCATCCGTGTCCCCACGTCCATCAACCATTGCACTGCTGGGGCCCAGGCTGCCAGGATTTCGGCCTTGCCTTCGGAGCCCGGCCACATAGGCAGCCTTGCACCGGAGGCGGGGACGTGTAGACAGCAAAAATTTGGAAACTGGCAGTGTTTCCTCGATTTCCCTGGCATGGGCCTCTTTGAGCGGCTTGCTTTTTTTCCTGGTAGGATAGGGCCCTGAAGGAGAAAGGCAGGATTACGTGTGCAGGAAAGGTGTGTGTTGAGAGGGTGACGACGTTGAGACCACGTTGGGATCTTTAGTCCCAGGAAAGGCCCCTGGCGGGTGTGGGTCAATGTTCTCTACCCATCCCCCTTGGCGGGGGGAGGTTTTCACCATACAAAGCAGCAGCGCAATTATTCGTCGCCGGAGAGGTTGCATCTGCCCACAAGCTCCCCCTGGCCAGGGTCCGCCCCTACTGTATTGCGCGTGTCAGTCAACAGAAGCTAAGACCTTCCAGAGAGACTACCTGCTATTCTGTCCCCACGGGGAAGCAGTACAGCCAGAAGCCTCCCCCGTTCCATCTCTAGGCTCTCTCTCAGGCCCCTCATACTTGTGATGTGTCTCAGGGGTAGAATGAAGAGATTCCTCTGAGTGAACACATACGTGAGAGGCCACAGATGCTGAGGAAGGGCGCCTTGCCTAGTGATATCCTAGCGTAAGTGGAAAAGAGGTACCTGCCTGCTGTCCCAGTGTGTCGAACGTGTTCACATCAGGGGTTGCCTACTGTGAAGTTATTCCCTGGGTGCCCTGGATTTTGTGGCCAAAGACGCAAGGGGCCGTTGTCTGTCCATGGGTAAAATGGAGGGCTCTGCGGAACTGGCCGGTTAGGCTGGACCTCTCCTATTGGCTGAGTGTTTGTGACTCGTCCCCGTCAGAAGTTCCGCCCAGCCTTCTGGTGGCTGTCACCATGGTGATTGGGAAAGAAGCCTTAGGCCCCACACTCAGCCCTCACCTGGCCTACCTGGCCTCTTTCCCCTCATCTAGACCGCTGTGTAGATGAAAGAAAGGATGTCGGCCAGTGAGCACGTGTCCTGATTTCCTTGGAAGGATTAGGTTCCTTGCCTGGGCAGAAGACAGCCAAGGTCAGCCTGAGCCTAGACACCTAGTGACCTGTGACACTGCAGCCAGTGATAGATGTTGATGTCCACGCTCAGGTATCCGCAGGTGGCGGATTCAGTGTGGTGGGAAGAGAAGTGGAAGTAGAGATGACACACTCACGAGGGCACAGGCCAAAGGTCAGGGAAAATAGCTGAGGTCGTGGAGCTCTAGCGGAGCCAGTCTAGGGCCCAGGCCTCCCTGCTGTACGAGGCAAAGAGGTGTTCCATATGCCGCCATCCGTAGACTGTGGACGGCTGGGGCCCTGGATGCCCGGATTTCGTCCTTGTCTACCGAGAAGTGACGCACATGCAGTGTGCCACCGGAGGCTGTGGAGCAGCAGAGGGCAAAATCTTGAAAATGGGGGCTTCAGTTGACTTGGCCTGTGCTCTCCTTTGGCTGAGTGACATCGTGTGTTTCCTAGCAGGTGAAGACATTCGTGGAGAGAGGCGGTTTCCATGCGTGCAGGCAAAGTGTGTGCTGAGATAATGAGTTCCTGGAGACCAGGGTTGACTCTTCAGACCCAGAATAGGCCTCTGGCAGGTATGTGTCAATGTTTTCTGCCCCTGGCACTCAGCCGGTTATTTGCATAGAATGTTAGGAGCGGAATTAGTAGTCTCCGGAGAGGCTGCCACTTGTCAGCGAGCTTCACCTGGCCAGGTCCCACGGTGATGTCAAGCTTCACCTGGCCAGGTCCGCCCGTGATGTAGCTCCCCAATCAATCACTACTCTCTAGACCTTCCAGATAGACTCCCAGAACTTCTCTCCCCATGGGCAAGCAGTAGAGCCAGAGGCCTTCCCCCTTTGCTCTTTGGTCTCTAGGCCCTCTGTCAGGCACTCCAAGGTGTGAAGTGACAAGGGGGAGAAGGAAGAGATTTCAGAGAACGAAGACAAGCAGAGAGAGACAGAGAGAGGCAAGAGATGCTGAGTGGGGATGCCTTGCCTACTGATATCCTCAGGAAAGTGGGAAAGAGGTACCTGGCGTGCTCTGCCAATGCCCTGAAGCAGTCCGCACCAGGGGCTCCCTTGTGCCTGCGTAGCCTTTCCCGGGGCGTGCTCAAATCCTGTGGCCACTAGGGGTCATAGGTCCCAATGGAGGGCCCTGTGTCATCTGCCTGGCGGGCCGGATCTCTGCCATTGGCTCAGTCTTGTCACCAGGCCCATCCCAAGCTCCGCCCACTCTTGCGGTGGGGGGACTGTCTCTATGGTGATGGCAAAGAAGCCTCAGCCCCGCCCACCTGGCCTTCACTTCACCTACCTGGCCCTCTGACCCTCACTCAGACCTCTGTGTTGATAAAAATCAATGTCCGCCAGTGCCCAGGTGTCAGCATCTGGGATAAAGGATTCGGGACCTTGCCTGGGGCAGAAGGCAGCCTAGGTCAGCGGGTAGCTGGAAGTCTAGTGACTTGTGACGCTGCTGCCAGTGACAAATGGTGACTCCCACACTCACATATCCCCTGGTGGCAGAACGCTACTGATGGGTGGAGAAACATCGCTCCGGAGCACACGTTTAATGGGGCACCAGCCAAAGCAAAGGCCAGGGCCAGTAGTGGACGTCGTGGAGCTGAATGGCGAGCCAGTGAAGGGCCCAAGGATCCCTCCTGTATGTGGCGAACAGGTCATCCGTGTCCCCACGTCCATCAACCATTGCACTGCTAGGGGCCCAGGCTGCCAGGATTTCGGCCTTGCCTTCGGAGCCCGGCCACATAGGCAGCCTTGTACCGGAGGCGGGGACGTGTAGACAGCAAAAATTTGGAAACTGGCAGTGTTTCCTCGATTTCCCTGGCATCGGCCTTTTAGAGCGGCTTGCTTTTTTTCCTGGTAGGATAGGGCCCTGACGGAGAAAGGCAGGATTACGTGTGCAGGAAAGGTGTGTGTTGAGAGGGTGACGACGTTGAGACCACGTTGGGATCTTTAGTCCCAGGAAAGGCCCCTGGCGGGTGTGGGTCAATGTTCTCTACCCATCCCCCTTGGCGGGGGGAGGTTTTCACCATACAAAGCAGCAGCGCAATTATTCGTCGCCGGAGAGGTTGCATCTGCCCACAAGCTCCCCCTGGCCAGGGTCCGCCCCTACTGTATTGCGCGTGTCAGTCAACAGAAGCTAAGACCTTCCAGAGAGACTACCTGCTATTCTGTCCCCACGGGGAAGCAGTACAGCCAGAAGCCTCCCCCGTTCCATCTCTAGGCTCTCTCTCAGGCCCCTCATACTTGTGATGTGTCTCAGGGGTAGAATGAAGAGATTCCTCTGAGTGAACACATACGTGAGAGGCCACAGATGCTGAGGAAGGGCGCCTTGCCTAGTGATATCCTAGCGTAAGTGGAAAAGAGGTACCTGCCTGCTGTCCCAGTGTGTCGAACGTGTTCACATCAGGGGTTGCCTACTGTGAAGTTATTCCCTGGGTGCCCTGGATTTTGTGGCCAAAGACGCAAGGGGCCGTTGTCTGTCCATGGGTAAAATGGAGGGCTCTGCGGAACTGGCCGGTTAGGCTGGACCTCTCCTATTGGCTGAGTGTTTGTGACTCGTCCCCGTCCGAAGTTCCGCCCAGCCTTCCGGTGGCTGTCAGCATGGTGATTGGGAAAGAAACCTTAGGCCCCACACTCAGCCCTCACCTGGCCTACCTGGCCTCTTTCCCCTCATCTAGACCACTGTGTGGATGAAAGAAAGGATGTCGGCCAGTGAGCACGTGTCCTGATTTCCTTGGAAGGATTAGGTTCCTTGCCTGGGCAGAAGACAGCCAAGGTCAGCCTGAGCCTAGACACCTAGTGACCTGTGACACTGCAGCCAGTGATAGATGTTGATGTCCACGCTCAGGTATCCGCAGGTGGCGGATTCAGTGTGGTGGGAAGAGAAGTGGAAGTAGAGATGACACACTCACGAGGGCACGGTCCAAAGGTCAGGGAAAATAGCTGAGGTCGTGGAGCTCTAGCGGAGCCAGTCTAGGGCCCAGGTCTCCCTGCTGTACGAGGCAAAGAGGTGATCCATATGCCGCCATCCGTAGATTCTGGACGGCTGGGGCCCTGGATGCCCGGATTTCGGCCTCGTCTACCGAGAAGTGACGCACATGCAGTGTGCCACCGGAGGCTGTGGAGCAGCAGAGGGCAAAATCTTGAAAATGGGGGCTTCAGTTGACTTGGCCTGTGCTCTCCTTTGGCTGAGTGACATCGTGTGTTTCCTAGCAGGTGAAGACATTCGTGGAGAGAGGCGGTTTCCATGCGTGCAGGCAAAGTGTGTGCTGAGATGATGAGTTGCAGGGGAGACCAGGGTGGACTCTCCAGACCCAGAATAGGCCTCTGGCAGGTATGTGTCAATGTTTTCTGCCCATGGCACTCAGCCGGTTATTTGCATAGAATGTTAGGAGCGGAATTAGTAGTCTCCGGAGAGGCTGCCACTTGTCAGCGAGCTTAACCTGGCCAGGTCCGCCCATGATGTAGCTCCCCAATCAATCACTGCTCTCTAGACCTTCCAGATAGACTACCAGAACTTCTCTCGCCATGGGGAAGCAGTAGAGCCAGAGGCCTTCCCCCTTTGCTCTTTCGTCTCTAGGCCCTCTGTCAGGCACTCCAAGGTGTGAAGTGACAAGGGGGAGAAGGAAGAGATTTCAGAGAACGAAGACAAGCAGAGAGAGAGAGAGAGAGGCAAGAGATGCTGAGTGGGGATGCCTTGCCTACTGATATCCTCAGGAAAGTGGGAAAGAGGTACCTGGCGTGCTCTGCCAATGCCCTGAAGCAGTCCGCACCAGGGGCTCCCTTGTGCCTGCGTAGCCTTTCCCGGGGCGTGCTCAAATCCTGTGGCCACTAGGGGTCATAGGTCCCAATGGAGGGCCCTGTGTCATCTGCCTGGCGGGCCGGATCTCTGCCATTGGCTCAGTCTTGTCACCAGGCCCATCCCAAGCTCCGCCCACTCTTGCGGTGGGGGGACTGTCTCTATGGTGATGGCAAAGAAGCCTCAGCCCCGCCCACCTGGCCTTGACTTCACCTACCTGGCCCTCTGACCCTCACTCAGACCTCTGTGTTGATAAAAATCAATGTCCGCCAGTGCCCAGGTGTCAGCATCTGGGATAAAGGATTCGGGACCTTGCCTGGGGCAGAAGGCAGCCTAGGTCAGCGGGTAGCTGGAAGTCTAGTGACTTGTGACGCTGCTGCCAGTGACAAATGGTGACTCCCACACTCACATATCCCCTGGTGGCAGAACGCTACTGATGGGTGGAGAAACATCGCTCCGGAGCACACGTTTAATGGGGCACCAGCCAAAGCAAAGGCCAGGGCCAGTAGTGGACGTCGTGGAGCTGAATGGCGAGCCAGTGAAGGGCCCAAGGATCCCTCCTGTATGTGGCGAACAGGTCATCCGTGTCCCCACGTCCATCAACCATTGCACTGCTAGGGGCCCAGGCTGCCAGGATTTCGGCCTTGCCTTCGGAGCCCGGCCACATAGGCAGCCTTGTACCGGAGGCGGGGACGTGTAGACAGCAAAAATTTGGAAACTGGCAGTGTTTCCTCGATTTCCCTGGCATCGGCCTTTTAGAGCGGCTTGCTTTTTTTCCTGGTAGGATAGGGCCCTGACGGAGAAAGGCAGGATTACGTGTGCAGGAAAGGTGTGTGTTGAGAGGGTGACGACGTTGAGACCACGTTGGGATCTTTAGTCCCAGGAAAGGCCCCTGGCGGGTGTGGGTCAATGTTCTCTACCCATCCCCCTTGGCGGGGGGAGGTTTTCACCATACAAAGCAGCAGCGCAATTATTCGTCGCCGGAGAGGTTGCATCTGCCCACAAGCTCCCCCTGGCCAGGGTCCGCCCCTACTGTATTGCGCGTGTCAGTCAACAGAAGCTAAGACCTTCCAGAGAGACTACCTGCTATTCTGTCCCCACGGGGAAGCAGTACAGCCAGAAGCCTCCCCCGTTCCATCTCTAGGCTCTCTCTCAGGCCCCTCATACTTGTGATGTGTCTCAGGGGTAGAATGAAGAGATTCCTCTGAGTGAACACATACGTGAGAGGCCACAGATGCTGAGGAAGGGCGCCTTGCCTAGTGATATCCTAGCGTAAGTGGAAAAGAGGTACCTGCCTGCTGTCCCAGTGTGTCGAACGTGTTCACATCAGGGGTTGCCTACTGTGAAGTTATTCCCTGGGTGCCCTGGATTTTGTGGCCAAAGACGCAAGGGGCCGTTGTCTGTCCATGGGTAAAATGGAGGGCTCTGCGGAACTGGCCGGTTAGGCTGGACCTCTCCTATTGGCTGAGTGTTTGTGACTCGTCCCCGTCCGAAGTTCCGCCCAGCCTTCCGGTGGCTGTCAGCATGGTGATTGGGAAAGAAACCTTAGGCCCCACACTCAGCCCTCACCTGGCCTACCTGGCCTCTTTCCCCTCATCTAGACCACTGTGTGGATGAAAGAAAGGATGTCGGCCAGTGAGCACGTGTCCTGATTTCCTTGGAAGGATTAGGTTCCTTGCCTGGGCAGAAGACAGCCAAGGTCAGCCTGAGCCTAGACACCTAGTGACCTGTGACACTGCAGCCAGTGATAGATGTTGATGTCCACGCTCAGGTATCCGCAGGTGGCGGATTCAGTGTGGTGGGAAGAGAAGTGGAAGTAGAGATGACACACTCACGAGGGCACGGTCCAAAGGTCAGGGAAAATAGCTGAGGTCGTGGAGCTCTAGCGGAGCCAGTCTAGGGCCCAGGTCTCCCTGCTGTACGAGGCAAAGAGGTGATCCATATGCCGCCATCCGTAGATTCTGGACGGCTGGGGCCCTGGATGCCCGGATTTCGGCCTCGTCTACCGAGAAGTGACGCACATGCAGTGTGCCACCGGAGGCTGTGGAGCAGCAGAGGGCAAAATCTTGAAAATGGGGGCTTCAGTTGACTTGGCCTGTGCTCTCCTTTGGCTGAGTGACATCGTGTGTTTCCTAGCAGGTGAAGACATTCGTGGAGAGAGGCGGTTTCCATGCGTGCAGGCAAAGTGTGTGCTGAGATGATGAGTTGCAGGGGAGACCAGGGTGGACTCTCCAGACCCAGAATAGGCCTCTGGCAGGTATGTGTCAATGTTTTCTGCCCATGGCACTCAGCCGGTTATTTGCATAGAATGTTAGGAGCGGAATTAGTAGTCTCCGGAGAGGCTGCCACTTGTCAGCGAGCTTAACCTGGCCAGGTCCGCCCATGATGTAGCTCCCCAATCAATCACTGCTCTCTAGACCTTCCAGATAGACTACCAGAACTTCTCTCGCCATGGGGAAGCAGTAGAGCCAGAGGCCTTCCCCCTTTGCTCTTTCGTCTCTAGGCCCTCTGTCAGGCACTCCAAGGTGTGAAGTGACAAGGGGGAGAAGGAAGAGATTTCAGAGAACGAAGACAAGCAGAGAGAGAGAGAGAGAGGCAAGAGATGCTGAGTGGGGATGCCTTGCCTACTGATATCCTCAGGAAAGTGGGAAAGAGGTACCTGGCGTGCTCTGCCAATGCCCTGAAGCAGTCCGCACCAGGGGCTCCCTTGTGCCTGCGTAGCCTTTCCCGGGGCGTGCTCAAATCCTGTGGCCACTAGGGGTCATAGGTCCCAATGGAGGGCCCTGTGTCATCTGCCTGGCGGGCCGGATCTCTGCCATTGGCTCAGTCTTGTCACCAGGCCCATCCCAAGCTCCGCCCACTCTTGCGGTGGGGGGACTGTCTCTATGGTGATGGCAAAGAAGCCTCAGCCCCGCCCACCTGGCCTTGACTTCACCTACCTGGCCCTCTGACCCTCACTCAGACCTCTGTGTTGATAAAAATCAATGTCCGCCAGTGCCCAGGTGTCAGCATCTGGGATAAAGGATTCGGGACCTTGCCTGGGGCAGAAGGCAGCCTAGGTCAGCGGGTAGCTGGAAGTCTAGTGACTTGTGACACTGCTGCCAGTGACAAATGGTGACTCCCACACTCACATATCCCTGGTGGCAGAACGCTACTGATGGGTGGAGAAACATCGCTCCGGAGCACACGTTTAATGGGGCACCAGCCAAAGCAAAGGCCAGGGCCAGTAGTGGACGTCGTGGAGCTGAATGGCGAGCCAGTGAAGGGCCCAAGGATCCCTCCTGTATGTGGCGAACAGGTCGTCTGTGTCCCCACGTCCATCAACCATTGCACTGCTGGGGCCCAGGCTGCCAGGATTTCGGCCTTGCCTTCGGAGCCCGGCCACATAGGCAGCCTTGCACCGGAGGCGGGGACGTGTAGACAGCAAAAATTTGGAAACTGGCAGTGTTTCCTCGATTTCCCTGGCATCGGCCTTTTTGAGCGGCTTGCTTTTTTTCCTGGTAGGATAGGGCCCTGACGGAGAAAGGCAGGATTACGTGTGCAGGAAAGGTGTGTGTTGAGAGGGTGACGACGTTGAGACCACGTTGGGATCTTTAGTCCCAGGAAAGGCCCCTGGCGGGTGTGGGTCAATGTTCTCTACCCATCCCCCTTGGCGGGGGGAGGTTTTCACCATACAAAGCAGCAGCGCAATTATTCGTCGCCGGAGAGGTTGCATCTGCCCACAAGCTCCCCCTGGCCAGGGTCCGCCCCTACTGTATTGCGCGTGTCAGTCAACAGAAGCTAAGACCTTCCAGAGAGACTACCTGCTATTCTGTCCCCACGGGGAAGCAGTACAGCCAGAAGCCTCCCCCGTTCCATCTCTAGGCTCTCTCTCAGGCCCCTCATACTTGTGATGTGTCTCAGGGGTAGAATGAAGAGATTCCTCTGAGTGAACACATACGTGAGAGGCCAGAGATGCTGAGGAAGGGCGCCTTGCCTAGTGATATCCTAGCGTAAGTGGAAAAGAGGTACCTGCCTGCTGTCCCAGTGTGTCGAACGTGTTCACATCAGGGGTTGCCTACTGTGAAGTTATTCCCTGGGTGCCCTGGATTTTGTGGCCAAAGACGCAAGGGGCCGTTGTCTGTCCATGGGTAAAATGGAGGGCTCTGCGGAACTGGCCGGTTAGGCTGGACCTCTCCTATTGGCTGAGTGTTTGTGACTCGTCCCCGTCCGAAGTTCCGCCCAGCCTTCCGGTGGCTGTCAGCATGGTGATTGGGAAAGAAGCCTTAGGCCCCACACTCAGCCCTCACCTGGCCTACCTGGCCTCTTTCCCCTCATCTAGACCACTGTGTGGATGAAAGAAAGGATGTCGGCCAGTGAGCACGTGTCCTGATTTCCTTGGAAGGATTAGGTTCCTTGCCTGGGCAGAAGACAGCCAAGGTCAGCCTGAGCCTAGACACCTAGTGACCTGTGACACTGCAGCCAGTGATAGATGTTGATGTCCACGCTCAGGTATCCGCAGGTGGCGGATTCAGTGTGGTGGGAAGAGAAGTGGAAGTAGAGATGACACACTCACGAGGGCACGGTCCAAAGGTCAGGGAAAATAGCTGAGGTCGTGGAGCTCTAGCGGAGCCAGTCTAGGGCCCAGGTCTCCCTGCTGTACGAGGCAAAGAGGTGATCCATATGCCGCCATCCGTAGATTCTGGACGGCTGGGGCCCTGGATGCCCGGATTTCGGCCTCGTCTACCGAGAAGTGACGCACATGCAGTGTGCCACCGGAGGCTGTGGAGCAGCAGAGGGCAAAATCTTGAAAATGGGGGCTTCAGTTGACTTGGCCTGTGCTCTCCTTTGGCTGAGTGACATCGTGTGTTTCCTAGCAGGTGAAGACATTCGTGGAGAGAGGCGGTTTCCATGCGTGCAGGCAAAGTGTGTGCTGAGATGATGAGTTGCAGGGGAGACCAGGGTGGACTCTCCAGACCCAGAATAGGCCTCTGGCAGGTATGTGTCAATGTTTTCTGCCCATGGCACTCAGCCGGTTATTTGCATAGAATGTTAGGAGCGGAATTAGTAGTCTCCGGAGAGGCTGCCACTTGTCAGCGAGCTTAACCTGGCCAGGTCCGCCCATGATGTAGCTCCCCAATCAATCACTGCTCTCTAGACCTTCCAGATAGACTACCAGAACTTCTCTCGCCATGGGGAAGCAGTAGAGCCAGAGGCCTTCCCCCTTTGCTCTTTCGTCTCTAGGCCCTCTGTCAGGCACTCCAAGGTGTGAAGTGACAAGGGGGAGAAGGAAGAGATTTCAGAGAACGAAGACAAGCAGAGAGAGAGAGAGAGAGGCAAGAGATGCTGAGTGGGGATGCCTTGCCTACTGATATCCTCAGGAAAGTGGGAAAGAGGTACCTGGCGTGCTCTGCCAATGCCCTGAAGCAGTCCGCACCAGGGGCTCCCTTGTGCCTGCGTAGCCTTTCCCGGGGCGTGCTCAAATCCTGTGGCCACTAGGGGTCATAGGTCCCAATGGAGGGCCCTGTGTCATCTGCCTGGCGGGCCGGATCTCTGCCATTGGCTCAGTCTTGTCACCAGGCCCATCCCAAGCTCCGCCCACTCTTGCGGTGGGGGGACTGTCTCTATGGTGATGGCAAAGAAGCCTCAGCCCCGCCCACCTGGCCTTGACTTCACCTACCTGGCCCTCTGACCCTCACTCAGACCTCTGTGTTGATAAAAATCAATGTCCGCCAGTGCCCAGGTGTCAGCATCTGGGATAAAGGATTCGGGACCTTGCCTGGGGCAGAAGGCAGCCTAGGTCAGCGGGTAGCTGGAAGTCTAGTGACTTGTGACACTGCTGCCAGTGACAAATGGTGACTCCCACACTCACATATCCCTGGTGGCAGAACGCTACTGATGGGTGGAGAAACATCGCTCCGGAGCACACGTTTAATGGGGCACCAGCCAAAGCAAAGGCCAGGGCCAGTAGTGGACGTCGTGGAGCTGAATGGCGAGCCAGTGAAGGGCCCAAGGATCCCTCCTGTATGTGGCGAACAGGTCGTCTGTGTCCCCACGTCCATCAACCATTGCACTGCTGGGGCCCAGGCTGCCAGGATTTCGGCCTTGCCTTCGGAGCCCGGCCACATAGGCAGCCTTGCACCGGAGGCGGGGACGTGTAGACAGCAAAAATTTGGAAACTGGCAGTGTTTCCTCGATTTCCCTGGCATCGGCCTTTTTGAGCGGCTTGCTTTTTTTCCTGGTAGGATAGGGCCCTGACGGAGAAAGGCAGGATTACGTGTGCAGGAAAGGTGTGTGTTGAGAGGGTGACGACGTTGAGACCACGTTGGGATCTTTAGTCCCAGGAAAGGCCCCTGGCGGGTGTGGGTCAATGTTCTCTACCCATCCCCCTTGGCGGGGGGAGGTTTTCACCATACAAAGCAGCAGCGCAATTATTCGTCGCCGGAGAGGTTGCATCTGCCCACAAGCTCCCCCTGGCCAGGGTCCGCCCCTACTGTATTGCGCGTGTCAGTCAACAGAAGCTAAGACCTTCCAGAGAGACTACCTGCTATTCTGTCCCCACGGGGAAGCAGTACAGC